>NW_025779144.1:0-20515 GCF_021130785.1 Homalodisca vitripennis
TTATTTCAAATTAAAATAAACTACTTATATTGTAGTATATTTCTATCTTCAAAAAACTTCTTGTGTTAAACAAATTTTTAATGTAAAAAAATAGCTTTATACTCCTAATTTTAATACTTCAAGTTCAAAATTAAAAAGTTTAAATTTTAATTCATTTACTTTATATTAAATGATATTGTCAATTGACTATTGTTTATCAAATTAAAAAATTTACGTTGTAAAATTTAAACCTGCACCAAACACGCCGACTCGATTCTCACCTAATGAACAACAGTCCAACGCTACTTGTATAGTACGTAGGCTAGGTACCTACTGTAAGGTCCGGTAAATCCAATATTAATTGGAAGGTATGTGTTGGCAGGTTCAACGAACTTCATTTCCTTCCCTCTCTCCTCTCTCGCGGCGCGCGCGTCGCGCGCAGCGCAGTTGTTGTGTGTGTGTGTGTAGTGAGTGTGTGGTGTAGAAAGAAGTAAGATACGACGCAAAAGAAATTTCTTACCTAAAGTTTGGGACACAAATAGACAATACTAGACAAACAGTTTACCTTTACAAGCACGAACAAGAAGAGAGATAGAAAAACAGAGGAAAAGGAAAGATTTCGAAAACGCTAATTGATCACACTAAAAGAGGAAGAGGAAGTCGAGCGCGCGACGCGACAGCGGCGGACGTAATGGCGGCCCCAACGACACCAACACACCAACACACACACACACACACACATCACCAAAACACAAACACACACATAGTAGCAATCGACGCTTTACTCACGCACAAACCTTTTGTTTCTCTCAACTTGTTATATTTTATTTCATTTTAAATTCCTCATAATATTTTATTAGACGAGAAAAGAAGGAAGTTAGAAGGAAAACTAACCAATAATAACTTAATGGATTTAACTTTTACTTTGTGGATTTATGTTGTGGCTTGTTTGAATTTTGGATTGGCAAAGAATCTGGCATCAATAGTATCCTAAAATTAATCCATGAAAACCGTTCCATTTTTAATAACAGTTAAGTGTGATTTGTAGTTCAAGTAACGCTAGAAAACGGGGCCAGAGTTTTTCCTCCCCAGAGATGAGTTTCTCTGGGTATAAATAAAAATAAAAAAGGTAGATTTAGATATAAACACACGGTAAATATAGATATTCTATTCTATTGCTGCACTATAATATTTGTTAATTATAAGAGTAATAATAAGAATGACATAATGAGATCCTTATTTCAATGAAGCCTATCACCTCATTGTGGGGATAGAAACAAAATTTAATTTCCGTCTGTTCTGTCCAAAAATCAAAACAAATCCTTTTGAAAAAGAACCTAGACCATATAAACTTCACGAAGCTTTATTTTTATAATGAGAAACAACTACTTAGTTCAATGAATATTGTGTGTCATTCCATGGGATTGAAAGTAGAATAACATAAGATTTGTAAAAAGAAACCCCAATACACCAATTCGTAGGATTCAAATACGTGACAGTATTTCACACATGTAGCCTAAACTTGTCTCGATATATACCACTTCATACATGTTATGGATGACTTGTGTTGTTAGACTTTAATTATTTAAATACCGATATAAAATCTAATTTTAATCGAAAGAAAAAACTGAATGTATCCCATGTCGCATACATATGTATGAAGATTAGAATTTCTTAAGTAATTACATTTATATTATGCATGAATACTATATTTGTCTAACCATTGTAAATGTGCGTTCTAATGATTCATCCACTTTCATGTAAACTTCTTTTTCATATGATTGTCTTCATGTATATCTGTCTACAGTACATCTCTGAAGAAAAAAGACTTAAATGCAATATCTTTTTGAAAACATATGCTTTTAAATGCTTTTTAACCCCAAAGAAATGGACAGTCAATAAACTGTGACAGTGAGTGATATGTTGAACGATAATTTTTATTTGGATGTGTGCCTTTTAAAATGACGATGATCTCTATTGCCTTCAAACCCACAAAAAGAGCGGAGGAACTCTCACTTGCGATTTGTTAATATTAATATTAAAACTATTTCGATATATTATACCAAAGGTGTTCTGGTTGTTTTATATGATGAGTTTAATGCAATGCTGAAAGTAACAATCTGTTATATTTAGGTAAATTCCCAAGGAGTTTTATGAATCTGGGACCTCTAGCACTGAATCCTAAATATAATATCCTCTAACCGTCTTAATATGCGATTAAATTAATGTAAATTAGTGTTGGGAATATTAATTCTAGGTTTGAGCGGTTATACGTCATCGCCCATTTTAAAAATTAACTAACCTCCAACAACCAAGATAAACAGTACTACCTGCTTCCTACCTGCTCCGCACGCATTAAACAACAAAGAGTTCCATAAGACGGTCACATTTCAATGTTTTTATACCTGTAATCAGGGCAGTTCCCAACTCTAGGGTTGGCTGGTGCCAGTGATGCTAAGCGTAGCCTATAACATAAGTATTAACATAGTTAAATGTTTATATAGCATAAGGGGATTCTGTGTCCTATTAATTTAGAATATCACAAGCCGAGTAGGTCGAGCCAGTTTTCATTGCCCCTAATTATCATCATCAGCGAAATAAGCGTACAGTAGATTGTGGCTAGTTTGTATTATCGCCGCATTCCTGCTTCGTCCTAAAAAAAACCCGTTGCGCCCCTCCCTCACCGTAACGGTCGCGGGCTCACAAGGGGCAGCGCCTCCGTTTCCCATCAAACAGCCTCATGCGACTGTAACACTCTCGAATACTCAAGTAGTTCATACTGTAATTCATATGTAACATTATACATACAACCATACCAAAACATACAATGAAATTTTTTATCCAAGTCCCAAGTCCCAATGAGAAACTTTTGTTTCTAGCCCTTATCAGTTTGGTTTAACACCTAGAAACCCTTTAAAATACTAATGCTATTATCTTCTATAGCCTACTTAACTGGGTTTTATTTATCTTCTTCCCAATTCATAGAATCCTAATCGTAGTTACCTCTCGAATGAGTCACATACAAAGGTCTTTATACTAATAAATGTTGCGCTCTAACACAACTAAACTTTTATTCTGAGGCAAATGATTTTTACAGAAACGAAAGAAAGTTTTTCGCTGTATCGTATTTAACAAATAGAAGGAGAGTATACCCCTGGTATAATCTTAACTTTGAAGGCTCTCTTTTTAGACGTTCTACTACAATTATTAAATGAATTTCCATAACTTTTTTATTAATGTGGAGTGTATTTAAATATTCTACAAAAATGTTGTACAGTATCAATACCGTTTCTAACTATTTGATGTGACTGTATACAATTTTTAAAATACTTTGTTTTGAAAATGAAACAGAAAATTCAATCTTCTGTATATTAGAGCTATCGTAAACAACTAAAAGGTAATGTTATTGGTACGAAAAATTCCTTCATGTTCAACATTTAAAACGTGAAAAATGAACACAGAGTTATGACCCTAATGCTTCATGAATTAATTATTAGAGTAGTTATCATTTATGATTTTGCACAAGAACTTTCAGAGAAAAGTCTGCGTGTCAAGAATGTTTTGGCCACAGAGAACTATTTAAAACATATCTTTATCAGGGATAAGAACTTAATAAAACACAAACACACATTTATTAATTATTATGTTAACCATTACAAACGGAGTTTCAAAACCTTAAATATATAATTGGGTAAGAAACATCTTGTAATAACAATGTGCTTATCAGTGCCGCAATCTGGTGGCGAGCGGCGATAATAAAACATACGGTGCAACCATGTCATTCGGCTACCGCTGCGCCGCTAAAAATAACCTGCGTACTTTGGCTTAATGTTTCTCCTCACGTACCCATTAAGTATATTAAATATTTTCTATAAAAAAGCATACAAGTTTTTGGGGATTACCATAAAAATAATTTTTGTTTGCAATGTTTGACTTACCCAAGAATAGTTTATTAACTTAAATCTTTCTTTACAACTAGAACTACAGTACAGTTTGTCTTAACGAAGTAGCTATTATTGTAAGTTTCCCAAACTAAGTGCAGAATGGAATTGTTAAGCGAGTTCGAGTACCTTGTTCATTTAATTTTTTGTGTGTTATACATGTATTCACTATGTTTGATAGATTTTTAACAATTAAATTATGGTTATTTCCGGGTAATAATGCAACGTTTTTCATCTAAAAGTCTTGGCAGAAGTTTTCACTTCGGTATAGTCTTACCCTAATGGCCATTTTACTGCTGAATTGATCCCCACATTATGTGACGAAATAAGAGGCTGTTTGATATTTACGGCAAGACAAGATGTAGTCAGTTGCGACTCCCTAATTTAGTTTAACTTTAATTGGGGTTGATAAATAAAAACAAGCGCTCTGTTTCTTAGCCAAAATCAATTTTCTCCTTTCAATAAAAACAATCGTTATTTATAATTTTAATGACGAAATAAATTAATATATGTGGTTCATGTATAAACAAACGTATAGTTGTGTATGTAATAAAGAAAGAATACATAATTAATTAAACAGCTCTCAGAACAAAAACAAAATAAGGAAGACAGGCATTCTCCTGAAATATTTATTAGGTGCGGTAAGGTTTTACACTCCTCTGTCCTATCAACCGAGACGGAAGGGCTGACTCAGTTAAAACCCTGTCCTTGTTATAGGTTAACACCATTCATGGTTCTTGGAATGAGTACTGATTTAATCAGATTTGGCAGGTCCGGTTTGTTAAATGTTGAGATTAAAATACGATATTTGGTGATCTTAAATTAAAAATTACAAATTACACACTGCATGGAATTCTAGAAACGTCCAATGCTGTTTTAGTTGTTATAGATAGTAATCTTTCTCTATGGTCGGATTTATACTAATTTGAAAAGCTTTTGAACATGATAACTGTTAAAATTTCTTTAACTGTAACTGGCTCTAATTTCTAAAAAAAATACACACAGTTTTACTAAAACTGGTAATTATACTAAAAAATAGGGTTTGATTCGGAACCAGTTTCGCACGCGAATTTTTGTGAGCTCTATTCTTTGGAATCTCTAATTAAAAGACTATCCACCAGTTTAGAAAAAGTAATTAAAACTAAAACAAATTATTATTAATTCACTTTATCTCCCAATAAAGATCCACTAATTCAATATAATTTAATAATTGTTGTTTTTTTAGAAATGTGACATTTTATTTTGTTATATTGTAACGATAAAATCTCAATTATTACCAACATTCTATATTACGATTCTTTAAAATAGTAAGTAACTTAAAAAAGCAGCATTCACCTCATCCAGTCTCGATTTTATATTTGTTCAAACAACTTATAACTTGCTTATTTTTCATTATAACACCACCGATCTTAGATGAAACATTATTTAATATTGTTACAAGATACCCTACTTAAAATAATATTTTATTTCTCATTTAAGTGATTTTATGACTTTTATCTAATAAATTGTGTCCTGACGGACAGCCTAGCAGAACATGTAAGTTTAACCTTTCCCGGTAAGTTACATTTACTAAGCCTCTATGACCGTACTGCTTATGTCCACACTATTTTAATACACTAGAATTTTTAATGTAGACCAGCTTCGATATAAAATTATATTAGAAATACAACTGCTGTTATCGGGAGTGTTTTGATAGTATGAACCATATAAATGTTTAAATACAGACATTTCAATATAAGCTATTGCACATATGAATGTAAGAGAATAAAGATTTATGAAGTTACTTCGTCAGAATCATTGAGTTTTGATCAATATTAGCACTCCACACATTTCAGGGTGCTTCAAAATGACACTTATTAAGACCAAGTTAACTGTTTAAGACCAGTGCCATAAACTCTGGCGAATCTGCGGCCAAGTACACAACTGTTTCGATAGATCTAACTTCTGGACAGTGTTTGTACAATATCTTCAAAGGAAGTTCTCAAGTACACAGAGACGCCGCAAAGATATAATATTTCTCACAGATTATACCCTCTGTCTTTATTTATAATATTGACAAAACCAAGTGTTTATTTTCCTCATAAGAAATAAATAACATACCATGTTCCAAGATCCGGTTTAGTAAGTTCTAAGATCAGTAATACTTACCAATTCCTGTTCTCTGACTTGCACTCCGTGTCGTGTCTTATATACCTATTCTAATATTCTTAGAAACACGAAATTTAATGAATTTTTGAATCACATTATAAGTCAAAATACAAAATTCCTCTTTGGATGTGTAAATATTAATAGATATCGATTTCCTTAAGACTAAGGTTTTCGAAAGAAAACACACACACACATTTTTAAACTATTAATCAAACCGTAAAAACACATCAAGGAAAGGATGGCCTCTTCGTTTTTTGAAAGTGCAAAGGTCTTAATGGTCAGATTTAAAACATAAATTTAAACAAGTTCAATCTGATGTTAGACACAGTGGGTACTCTCACTCAGTAATCAACACAAAAAACAAGAATTATTCCTACTTCAGTAAATAAAAATAGAGATTAATTTTCGTTTATGCCAATTTCTTATGTTCCAAAATTATCAGAAAAAATAGAAATGTAGGTAGAACATATACCGGTAACATTAAACTCACGTTTAAACACACAATAATATTAGACAAATTCTCGTAAAACTAAACATAAAATTGGCCACATGATTCTAAAAATTGTGTTTACAGTATAAAATATACTTTTAGTAGGGTATAAAATATATATATATATATATTTTACTTCAATTCTTTAAATGGAAATGAACCTTGGCTTCATACATAAAAAGAGTAGACCAACCGATCTTTCGACCATAAGTTGAAATTATTTCACTTTAGTTGCGAGTACTAAAAAATGAATTAAGGAGGAAACCCAAAGCACAAATAAATGAGAGATTTGTAATAAGCTAATGCGGAGTCACAGTATGGTTTTGAGTAATTCATTTGTAATTAACCAATAATAAAACAAGGCCCACGTCTGTTTTCTATCTTTTATGACGATTGCCATTTTATATTGGCCTCTAGTCTGTTCTCTGTGGTCGATCCGTTTTGAACAGACTTATTTTAACATGCATTTCACTAGTTCAGTGTAAATAATAAGTGTTTTGTTTGTATTAAGTGTATGGTTTAGAGGTAGTGTACATGGATTATATACACACATGATTTCTGACATGCGTGTCACAACGACCTGGTACGATTACTTTATTTTAGCCTAGATTTGTAGTTGTGTTAGGTTATTAATTAGTCTAAGGAAGAGATCAGATTGCAGATCTCGAAATGTAAGGGGTTTTGATTTTTTTTAACACTGAACAATATTAAATTTTCCAAACTGATTCAGTTTGAAATTTTATTCTCAATGACTCATTATTCAGGGTAATAACATAACATATCAATAAGGCGTAAAATGATCTCGGTCATCTTTTCCAAAGATAATTGCTTGAGAACATATTAAAATATTGAAAATGAAAATACTCCAATGAAATTACGAATACTTGTAAGGATTATTATTATCCTACATCTCTAAATACAACAGATTAATCCATTAACTCCACTATATTCAATTATAAAAAATAGTATTTTGTTCAATATGAACATGGAAAAACAAAGACAATACTTTCCTTAAAACTCGGCGAAAAATGTATAACCCATATCACTCCTACTCTCTATGGTTTTGCATATTGCAATACAGGAGAAGGAGATTGGATGTATCATCAGCCCACTTCTAATATTTAGACTATTTGTGTGTGAAAGAAATTTTTTGGCACTTATGAACTAATAAGTTGATAATATTATTTTTTTCTTTATGAAAACCTAAAAAGGTTCAATAATATGTAGATATAATAAATCTGTTTTTTACTTCACCCCCAAAGCCTTAAGCCTTACTTGCGGTGTTCGTATGCATGAACAGTTATTTGTAATCGATCCGGCATTAAATTGCTGCAAATATAAAATAGGATATTTCAACAAGTTTATTCATTGTTTTTAAGCGTGTAACAATATAACAAAATTAAACAAAATTAAATTCAGCATAAAGCTGGTTGTATTCTACACGAGAGAGATTGTTTTTACCCACGCGATCATGCGGACGCGTCGCCACCAGACAGGCAGATTGCGGAGAATGGTTTGGGAAGTGAATATTCATATTGTTTCTAGAACGCGACACAATAATGGTTTGTGAAACACCCTGCAAATTGATGCAAAACCTGTTATAACAGATTGTTGGAAATTCATTCACGTATTCATTTTCTTAATTTGTATTAATGAAATTTAGAGACATCTTGCACATAATTGATAGGGGGTTTTGTGATTTATTACGCTCTGTACTACAGTAAAATTTCATGTATTCTGTATTGTAGTATGATTTCTAACAGCACCATATTCCATATGCTGAATTACGAGGAAGGTGAACTGGAGCTAACCTAAACATCCAATGATATTTTGTACCATAAGTGGTTTCTGACTTGTCCCTACTCCTCACCTTCTTAGCACGTCGATACAAGTTAGCAAGTTTGTCATGTGGCAATTGGTTGTCATGGTGATCTACAGAACATTCGGAGCGGATGCCTAACCAACTTACGTTAAGTAACAACGAAGATTTAAGATGTGAATTTCTTTACTATCACAAAAAACTCTTCACTTTCTTTGATGTATGATTTTTAAGTCTTACGCAGTTGAAACAATAAGTATGATATTTCATTTAATTGCTATCTTGTCTTATTGCTGTTGAGAATAAGCAACCTGAAACGGAGGTGTTCAATTAAAAAATTACGAGTTTTTTAATCCTGCTATATTGATAAAAATAGTGTAACCAAATAATATTCTGGGTATCTTTATGTAGTATGTTGAACTATTAATAGGAAATTCCAACCAATTATCTGAAAAACGGGATTTAAAAACGTTGTATTTACTAAATAAATCATCTGAAAAGTTCAATATATTTTCATAAATGCTTGCGTAAATGAATGGATTTAATGGACTTTCGCTCATTGTTCTAAAAATTTTTGGCAATATTTTAGCATTTATCCGTGACTTCACACAAATATTCGGAAAATGCTTCATGTTGTACCTTCTTATTAGCTATTTGTTTTAAACTTATAAAGCTCTATTTGTTCCAACAGCAACTGTAAGGCCTTTAAATATATCATTACCGGGATAGTTTCAACTTGAACGCCTAGATTTCTTATGATATTCCCGACAACCGGTTTTAGAAAGTAAATACCACTCCGATTCACCAGGCCATAAACTTTTTAACATAGGAATACTGCAAAGTTAATATACACCCATGATATTACTGCTGCTATTTATTGTGAAATAAAAAAAAAAAATTAAAAATTAAAAATACTTTTAATAGTAGCCCTTAGAGAACCACATGTTTTTAATTTTAAGAATATTAGTATATAATTGTAATGGAACTCAAACTATATGTTGTATACAGTTTTACCAACATATTTTATATATCTATACCTATAAACCCAAACTGTAACTTTTTTTAAACGTAACTAAAAATATACAGTATGTAACGAATGAAAGCATAAAATAAATACTAACCGGTCACTGGTTAAATTTCACTGGTTAAATCATTAATTAAATTTTCGTGAACAAATTCTAGCTACTTAGCTTACTCTATTTGCATCTCAAAATTGAGTAAAAATAAAAGAAATAAAGTTAAATTAATTGAATGTTGAAATATTTATCTGCTAGAAATAAAAGATTAATTAGTTTTCAGGATTTATATTAGAAAAAATAAACAAATTATTAGCAACGTAATTGCTATTTATCGTGAAGAAACTCGTTCGGAACAGAATCCTCAAACATCTTTTAATTGGAGCGTAATTGATTTCAGACTATTAAACTTGTATTGATTATCTTATCATCTACTATACAGTAAATATTCAATTGACATTAATAGTATTCATCTGAATTATGAAGCAAACATACACACATCTGCATTGGTTTCTAGAGTTTTCTGTAATTGCAGAACACTACAAAAAAATTATTAAGATAGTAAAATTGTCTTTAAGTCATTAAATAATTTTAAGGAATTATTGTAATGTTATAGGTACGTAATTTTCAAAACTATGACATTTATAGGATCCATTAGTCAATCTTAGAAAACAATTGGGACGAGGTTCACGAAAGTAACGTTTTACTTTGACGTAGTACACTCTGCCTATTCAGGACCAAGTGCATTAGAACCTTCCACCGTAGAAATACCTTAACATATACAACACATAACTATATAAAATGTGTTAAACTAATTTAAGAGTGATTTTATATTAAGTAAATTTTATAAATAAAAGCCAGGTTTTACGAATTAAATTAATCGAACCTGGATCTTATGCAATATCTTGCAACAACAGAAACAACAGAAAGGAGAAACAGAAATGAGCTCTTGAAGTGTATAGATGTAATACTTAGGATTTCGCAAAATTATGCCGAGTATTTAAAACGTTAATGGATCGAATTTGAGTTGGTTATTGGATTGGTGTACAGGTACCTATCAATTTGTACATTATCTTAGTTTTGTGACTTTCTAACTAAGCTATACCTAAAATAACAACATTACGAAACTATAAATCATTACACTGGTTTTTTATTCATTTAAATTCACATTCATTCAAATTCATTTAAATGTGAACTTGGTACGTCAGCACTTCTCCATTGTCGCTAAAAAGTAATAAAAATCAAAAGGTGCACTGGTGATACATAAAAGGTAAATTACGCAGAAATATATAAATAAATTTAACTGTGTTACAAAATTGATTCCGGTTAGAAATCAAAACATGTTTATAAGAAAATCAAAACTATTACTTTACAATCAAAATGTGTGTAATTTTATATTTATTTATTTATTTTTGTACGGACTCGTACATCAAATACATCTTCAATACATACAACGCAGCAGACTCACACGGGGTGTACCTATATCTGCTGATTCCCAAGACTATCGCAATAATGTTAATGAAATTTTATTCTACACGTAAATCACTAGATAATAAAGTAATTAGTATTTATACATCAAGATGAGCTTTCTACTGTAAATCTATAATTTTCCCCTTCCGGTAAATTCTTATCTAGAGGTTTCATGGCAAGGCATTAACAAATTTATTTTTTTCACTAGCTTAGAAAATAAATAAAGTAGGGGCAATACCAATTTGAGTTGTAAAATAGATTTTAATATGAATGAGCCCTTTTTAATACCTCTTCTATAGTTTATACATAATTTGAGTTTACAAACACAAGACACAAATTAATTAAACCAACATAACTGATAAAGAAAAGAAATGTTATAACAATTTACACCAGGAATATGAACAAACATGTTTAAACTATAAATACTGAAAACTTTAATACCGAGCAGAAAATTTTAACTATACCACACAAGTTATATCATATCACAGTTATATCACAAAGTTATTTTGTGTATTATATGTGATAAAACACACTGTAATGTTCAACAACATCTGTAAATATGCTTCTTGCAACATGTACTTGAATGATATTTAATATCACTAAGGTAACTAGATATCACAGAAGCCTTAGTTATCCGTTGGTAACAAAGGTAATTTAACTGGGCGTGTGTTTAGTTTTATTCTTAGTTCTAAAATTTTCTCTTACTCCGCTAAGTTTCAATTTTAAATTCTCTCCATGCCTTGCTAACTAATTTGAACTATTTTTCACACAGATTTCCTATAATATCGTTTGAGACTGGTCCGTGTAAAAAAAATGTTTTGTTTTAAATATTTTGTACCCTAACCTAGATGGTAATTTTGCCAAGTACTAATAAATCCATTTAGTGTTCTATCAAAAATACATAATACGTGCAGATTTTTGCGATTTTAACAATATTCCAGACTTTTATGGAGACAACAATATACGTTAGATAAATACTGACAAATTAAGCAATAGTTTTATGCGGGTGATAAAAGACGGACTTCATTTAGTGGAACAGATGGAAGGCAGCAATATTATTTACAGAGCCGCAGGCAATGTTTTACGGGTCTTATCTTTTCATGTCAGACAATTTCTTATCCTCAACGCAACAATATGACAACATAATTTGTTTTGGTTTGTTACACATTACCTCAGACATATTCTGAAGAGTCAATAAAATGTTGTAGCTAAGTAGTCGAGATGTTAGCTCTGAGTAATATTGTGCGAAAACAAGGAGGATGTTATTGACCTCCACATTCTACCAGAGGGCAGAGCCATCCTCACTGAACGATTGGCTCAATACTTGGCCACTTTTGCAGCTTATAACCCACAGTCACACTTGCCATCTTAATGTCAATATCTATGTTAAAGAAATGTTCATTTTTCAACCTCCTTCAGATAAAAACCTTCTACGGTGTCGCATAAGTCATCCTGATGACGTTTTGTGATGACACAACCATGACGTCAGAAGTAGTCTTGGAAACAGGACAATTGGGCACGAGTAAAAATGTTATTAGCCAAACAAATCTCTTCTCGGTCACTCATGAAAAAACTTTAAAAAACAACTTACTTGATCTCTACATCAACCTGAAACATATACAAAGTGATTATCAATGTTACATTTCCAAATAATTGTTGCACTATGTTGATTACTGCAAAGAGTAACACTAAAACTCGAGTTTTGTTTTTGTTCAGTAGTGTGAAGTTAAATAGAACGTTATTAGTCCTGCTCATAGCACAGGGATCGGTAGTTTATGTGGCGATTTTTTTATATAAACAGGTCAGGGTCACCGCACCGCGCCAAACTAATAAATGACTGGGCTCACGTGTATCAGGATTAACCTTTCCTGGGCGGTAAATCAAGGCGTAGTGGCGTGATACATAAAAGCCTTTGGTCTTCCTTCAGTCTGAAGATTTAAAAAAATGTAAACAATGTCTAATTAGTAAATTCTTAAATCTCTCTCTCTTGAATGAATTACATAGGTAGTCTAGTTTCTGAAATATACTTTAATGTTAAATAATTATCTAGGGTTTTTCCATAAAGAATGTAAAAATCACCCGTTATATAACATAAATAAAAACTATAATTTTTCGTATGTTTGTCTTTTATATATTTATATTATTTAATTAGGTATATTTATATAAAATAAAATTTATATAATTTTAACGTGAACTATAGAGAGATACATTTCTATAATTAGTTATAAATACATTAATATTTTAATAAGATGTCTTTATATTACTTCATTTATGTATAATACGATTTTTCTAAGTTTTTAAATAAAGTTGTTACACAAAAAATAGTTACCTATGTAATGAATAATAAACGTCGGAGTACAATAGTCTAAGTATATGTATAATGCAAAAATTCATCAGCCCTATGAAGACACAACTTAACTCGGAAACCAGCCAAACTTTAAAGTGATTGGTGGATTATAAAATTACCAATAACTGAAAGTACATATTTTAATACCCGCTAAATATTCATAATCATAATACATAATGTCTTTCTTGAACATTTTAAGAGTGAGAAGGAAATTCAGTTATAATAAGCTTCGAAGATATTAGTGCTTTCATAACTTTTCTTTTCTCAACTTCACAACTTCTGAAATACAAAATATGCCTTAGTCTGAAGGTTTATACCCACATGTAAAGCTGTACAGTAAAATACAAGGTGTTGAGAGTAGAAACGATCAGCGGCAGAAATATACCTTACTTTGTTTTATTACATACAAATGGTATTTATTTACGATGTCTCGTAACTTTCCAGTTATCTTTGTCTTATCTCTTTTGGTGAATTACATAACACAAAAGATCATCAGAGAGTAACACATCTGTTTCGCTGCGAAGCAAAAGTCTGTGACATTACTTTTAATACCTGCTCGTTAGAAAACAATAAATGTTTTTCATCAGTGTTTACAGCTGCACATTACAACCTCAACATATAAAAGGCAAACCTACTCACTCACTAACTCATCACTGATTTCTCAAACTTCCCTATATCCTACAAGGTGGAAATTCATCACATGTATGCCTCATGACCTAAATAAAAAACAACTAATGTATTTTTATAAGGATTCCATACGGAGTTACAAACTCAATAGGACACCTGAATTTCGCTCCGCAACTTCTTAATGTCCTCTAAAGGTGAAATTATACACACAATAGCCAAGGAAAATTGTATTTACATGTTGAACATACTAGCACTGAACATTGAAGTAATACGTACTTATACGTAAACATACCTACTTTCCGATACAAAATTAATATAGGGCTATATCATACTAAATCATATGTGCTTCCGCTAAGATTATTACGGAATTAGTATTTCTCCCTCTAATCTTAAATATTTCAAGCTTTATTAAAATTACCAAAGCTATTTGATCAAATATTACTAAAATATTATGCAGAGTTTGTGTATACAAAAAATCTTTCACTAACTGACTTCCGAGCCCCAAAACATTGCCCTTTAAACGTAACTTTTAAGTTATTCTGAAATTGATCGGGAGATAAGAAATTTTTCCGGTGACAAGCAATCATTTTAGGCATATGTATTATGCCATCATAAAGGTATATCTATGATGAACCTGAAATTCAAAAATAAATAGCGTGTAACGCCGCAGGTAACTGCTAGTCTGTAGAATATAAAATCCTTATCTAATTTACCGCATTAATCGAACATGCATCTTACCAGTGTACTGGGCTCAACAGTTTACTTTATCTATTCGAATGTCAGATAAGATATCTAAAAAATATAGCATTTTCTATAGTTTCATTAGGAGATTTAGTGAAAAAAAACGGTTTCTTAAAAAAAACGTTGACCTATACAGTATTATGATTACAAAAAAGCCAGAGAATCAATACATTTTTATACTGTCTGAGCACAATAATATTAAAATTTAAGATATGACTTGGTACCAACATTTAACCGAACTATTCGTACGATATTTAGAGAGAAATATTATTTCTAGGCTTTAAAAATTGAAAAATGTATTCCCACTGTTGGCATGTCCATAATATTATTGAATGATTTAATTTTATATTCCGATGTTCTTTTATTTTTGTGACGTTATGACGCATTTTATTCAACATTATAACATCTTCGGGTATCCACGCATTAGCGTTACGTTGTAGGTTATAATTACAAACACATAGCTATTCATGACTGAAGAGACTAGGTATTCACAAAGTATTCATTTAGATAGCAATTTATTTCCATACCTAAACACACTATTCTAAAACATTTACAATCTGTATGGACGGTTTTGAAGGTATTCAATACAGCCTTGAGGCCTTGAGTTGACTGCAAGAAAGTCATTCTGTGTCCCTCATAAGTGGATTATGTTAGATCTAGCCACGACCGGTTTATATATTTTTTAAGTTCTTGAATGGTTACCACAATGCAAGAAGTGTCCTAAATACTGTGGTCCATGAGTGCAATGGCGATCATCGTACAGGCCGTGTCACCGTGCTCGGCGCCTCGTTTGAGCATGCGCACTTACTGTCCTTCCCCCACTAGCAGTCACGGTACAGTCTCACTGGAAAGCGACCACTCCGGTCCACGGTTTGCCTCCCTGTGTGCGGTCAACATCCCTGTGTTTGTATTGTGACATGTTTGTGATAACTTGTGGAAGTTTTGGACCTGCTGGGGGGAATGGCAACACCGACTGCTATTTAAGTCCGAAGCTGGATGTGCAAGGTTCTGAAAAGTCCAGACACGTGTAAGTTATCATTTCTAACTGTGGAATGGATTTTATGAGTACGAAGAGGGTAAAGAGGGGAAACAGTATTGTTATTGACCCTAAAGGAAAGTGTAGAGAAAGTAAAGGTGTTGGCAAACAGCTGTCGGTATGTTTCGCGGCGAACTCATAAAACCTCCGTAATACAGTGCGCCGAAAAAAGGAAAAATAAGCTTGAAACAACGACTTCCTTTAGAAACTCACACAGTACAAAGTGAGGAAAAGGGTTGCAAAAAAGGTGACTGTGACTCGATGAGATATCTCGATCTTGGTTGTTATAAGACGGACACATTTCAACAATTTTTATTTGACCGAGAAATGGCTACCAACACTGAAGGAAAAATTTGTTTCAAAAACTCGAAAGTGGCAACATGCATTTTAAACCGGGTTCCTATCTCGAGTTTGAGAAGAATTGTTAGGTAAAATGGGCGCTACCAGGATGGAGAGAAAGACCAAATCAAAAGCAACACCATATTTCCTTATGGAAACCCAGGATGTAGTGCTTACTCAATACGATTTGTCATATTTGAGAAAAAATTCAAGGAATACCGCGGAAGGAGAAACGCCCCATAGTCTTTTACGGACGAATCTTACATCGAACTTCAGCTCATAGTTTCCGGAAAAAGGGTTGGTCCGAGTGACTCAAATGCAGGAGTCGGCGGCCCCATTGTCCAGAAAGGCGGACGCATGACTTATTTTTCGTACACGCAGGAGGAGGAAATGTTGGCTTCGTGAAAAACTGTTTGACCAATGTAGGAGAGCCAACTATTAAAAGAACAGGAGAAAGATTATCACGAGGACTCAATTGTAAAGCGGCTCAAGATGTATTTTAAATGGATGGACGGAAAAATTAATTGTCCAAATTTAACCTCCTCGGACTGTTGTGGTTGATTGACAATGCAATCTTTGTATCACAATGTCCAAGTAGATAAGGTGCTCGCAAGCTTACGAAGAACACTAAATCAGAAATGTCAAGAATTGGTCTGATACAGAGTAAGAATATTGGCTATTCTTCATCGTCATCAATCAAGGTGGGAGCCTCTACGAGTTGACTTAGGCAACACACAAACCGGCGCACATTTCGCTATCAAATTTGACGAGATTATGATGAGAAGAGAACCTATGGACACGACATCGCTTAGGCTCCCTCCATATCATCCCGAACTCAATGCCATAGAGGCATAATCTGGGCTGATGTAAAAAACTGGGTTGCAGGCTCCACACTATGTGCACTATTTAACATACTCATGATGTTGAGCGCCTTAGTAAACCAGAAGTTTGAAAGCCATAACGTGAAACGGAGAACTAAAAACAAATATGTGAAAATGTCAAAGAAAAATGGAAAAAAGACGAGGAAACGTTTTCATGAAGAGTTCAATAGTCAAACTGAGAAGATACACATTGGAATCTTTTGTTGTATCGATATCTTGGATGCGCAGATGATCCAGTGAAAGAGGGACAACAGTGATCTTTTCTGAAGGATGACTTTGAAGGACGGGAATTTGTCATGGGCATCGAAGAGTTGATTTAAATATTTATTTCCAATCACTACACCCATTATAGTTTATGGACTTAACGGAGGAGGACCGCAATATATCCACTTTGGAATTCTTTCAATCCCACAATGTTGTTAATGTAATTTGTATATAATCTAAATAATTGTTTTTTGTGGAGTATGTAAAATATGTAAAATAACTTTTAGATGCGGCCTCCGGCAGTCTCAGAGCGCTGCAAGTTCGGAGTATTGGAAACTCCCTGATAAACACAGAGAGAAAGGTTATTTTGTAAAACCATCAGAGGGAAAATACCTTATCAGCAATAATTATGTCATGGATTTAGAAAAGAAATATTCATTTTAACATTTCTATCGAAATAAATTTAAAGAAATATTTCTGGTTCAGTACTGTTTAGTATCATCAAATGGTGTTTCCTCCATGTTGATAAAAATAGACAGAAGATATTTTAATTTGTGTGTGGAAGACACGAGGGCCAGAGGGACCTGCTTGAGTTGACTTGTACCGAGTAAAAGTAGGGGAGGTGGAGAGTGGGAGCATTGAGCGTTGGTCTTCTCAGGGCCACCCCTCCCCTAAGCGCCGAGCACGGTTGGACACGACCGAGCTCCTTCCAGTTTGTTTTCAATGGGGTCTGATCTCGTGACACGGCGGAAGAGAAAAAGTTGGGGATGGAGGGGGCACCCTTCCTGCCAACTAGAGATAGGGCAACGGCGTATTTAGAATAGTGGAAATAAGCAAGTACCGCGCGTTCTCCGCTCTGTACTCCTCTGAATTTAAATGAGAGCCTGGTGGGTGTAATATGTATATGTATGTATATGTATAAATGTAGTAATATATATATTTACATTTTCAAAGCACTGGCATGCTGCAGGATGCAGCGCAATTAAATTTATTTCATTGAAACCGTGATTTTACAAAGTAATTAATGGCAGGGCAAGATTACTCTTGTCTACATTACAGAATAAACCGGTATACAACGGAGTGTATCGAGAATATCAAAAAAGACGTAAGGAAGTCTAATGTAACAAAGTAACTTCGTCTAACATTCAGTGGCGTCCGTAGCTATTAAAACATTCGAGGGTGGATTATTAAACAATCCAGGTAGGATTAAAAAGAGCCCCTAGCTTGCATAGTAGTTAAAGAATTTATCTTCCAGGAGTATCTCACCAATAACACAAAATCAACTCAATTATGTATTTGAGTTTTTTTAATTGACATCTTTCGTATTAAAATGTAAAACCAAATAAGAATTGTTTTCGTAACATTATATTTGGTTCATTTGCGATTTTCCAAACTGCCTCTAATCCTAAATTAAATATTAATTTGTAGGTTTACTCATGTACCATTAGTTAGGAAAAATTATTCGATAATTTACCCATGTTACTATTAGATCCAGATCAGCATTATAATCGCGTACGCAGACGGACACAAAAATTGACAACTTATCAGGCTTTGGTCGATGTTGCCGATGACACAATTTCAATCAAGTTCTAGTTAGCTTATTGTCTCATTCTCTAATATATGCCAACAAACAGACAGAGAAATTATATTGCTATTGCTATAGGTTTATAAACTTGATCGTAATAATTTGAGGTTATTAAAATATGAATACTTAACAATGTGTTTCCAAATACTAAAGTTCGGCAAAAGAAAATACGATACGATAATCAAAAGGACATGCCACAGAAAAGGAGATAATGAAGTCCAACCGAATACTGCAACCTAATTTGGTTTCTATTAATTTGAAAATATATTTCCAATAGTCACATCATAAAAGATAACTGGATATGGAGTTATAATTTATTATTTTATGGCATTTTTATGTATACTGAATTAGCTCTTGTAGACCTTATGAAAATTATTTCATAATGTGTTTTTCTGTTTTTTATTCAAATTTGTTTTATTTAAAAGCTTAGTTTTAAATGGGTTAGATTTATCGTATTTTGACATTTATTTGTTAATTTCATTTGCTTGAGTGTTGTTTTCTTTTGTTTTTCTATGAAAGTTCGGAGCCTCTACACAGGCAGTTCATTGCCTTTTGAGGTACCTATGTTTTGTTTTCTTGAATTTCTGTTTTTTGATGTACCCGTAGGCTGTATTAACAATAAAAAAAAGACTAGTGTTCATATTTGCGCTTTAATAAAAAGTAACATTTGTTTTATTTTTATTCATCATGTCAATTGTTGTTTACAATTAAGGAAGCGAAATGTTTGTGTTTGTGCTTACAGGTATAAATGGATGTTTATATAATTTGTTACATATTTGTACATATTTTCAAGAAAATAAATAATTTTTTCTTATTCTATTCTAGATTTATGACATTTTATTCCGTTGTTGCACCATCTCACATTTTGTAATAGTATCTTTTGGGATCGCTTATAAAGAAAGTTCAATATTAATATAATTAGATTCGATTTATTAATTTCTATTGTTTTGCAGATTAGGGGTCCTACTGTTACGGATACTAAATCGGACTCATTAATTCGGATTATAAAAACGACATACATTATATTTCGGATTAATAAAACGGACTCATTAGAATTCGTAAGGATTAATAGAAATCAGAATAGTCCGTTCCGAATCTGAGGTCCGTCTATCAGCCGCATGTACAGGGTCTTGGTATTGTCAGGAATGTTCGGGATATTTATCGGCTTTGATCTGCTCGGCTGCTGCCCCCACTCTTTCTCTCCGCCTGTCAACGATCACACCCATTGAAAACAAAACGGGAGGAGCCTCGCTACGGGTGACTCACGGCCTGTACCAGCGAACCTCAGAGTAACATAGACAGGCGCAAGTGCGCGCCAGTGATGGTGAAGCCGGCTGTAGGACGGCAGACCGAAACAAAAAGATGGCGGCGGCAGAGCGTGAGTCATTCCACATTCGCTCGCGCCGCGGACGGTGCATTACACACAGTTTGTAGCGGAGGTAGGGTAATTACCCCATTTGGCGGTTAAAATAATGCAGAATGAAAACTCTTGTACACCACGATGATTCATATACATTTAAACCGCAAGAAGAGCTAGCCAACTTCGGTACGTTAATGAAGATGAACGGAAGAATTTGAGTCTATTTTTTATACTGTTTTAGGGATCAACAATCTGAAGATATTGCCTGTAATGTGATTGTTAGCAGAGATGAGTTACGTAGTATAGATCACTTACGTTAAAAATCTGTTCTGCGAGCGGTGTGTCAGTCTTTATACACGAGTAGGCCTAGTCTATCCCTGAAACATATGTTTGATTAATTGATAAAAACAGTAGGGTGGAACTGATCCAACCATCTCAATGTGTAACCTCATTCTCTGCTTTCTTTGTGTGAATCTACTATCATGTTTTCTTGCAAACTGGTTCCATATCTTAAAAAATAATTTATGACAAA
>NW_025779145.1:0-62472 GCF_021130785.1 Homalodisca vitripennis
CTAAAATCCCTGTTGAGTTATTTAATCGTAGCGTCTTTACAGCTAATACAAGATGCAGTTAAACAATGGTATAAAGCAAAACTATCTGTCATTACAGTCAATTGTGTTTTTAAATAAAAACAACTCTGAAAAAAACCTTTTTTGTCTAAAACCATGTTTGTTGAATTAGCTTTTCATTTTACACTTATTGTAATTACACACCCACCTTCAGAATGTTGAAACGACTTAACTGATAATATAAATACGCCCCAAAGGGGAAAAGGAGTTTTTTATATATATACAAGTCAGGCTCCTATTCAGTTTAGTGTAAAGTGAAGAGGTATTAAAATTGTTCCCATCACGTGTCACAATTTGGGATATGTGACGCAATAAGCTGCTGGGTAACCTGACTGAGCTGCCATTATAGCCAAGGCTGTCTCTTGATATCGGGCAAATGATGTGAAGAAGTACGTCCCTTGGACTGTCTTCGTCGCCGACTGTTTATGGATATCTTTAAGACAAACGTTGACTCTAGGTTCATAGGAGCCAATCTGTACTAGTGTTTGGAAGTTTCAGCCGAGCCTGCACTATCGCGTTCTTGAGCTTCCTACCGCGCAATGCTCACTTTCATGAGATTGATGGAATGATTTGGAATATTCTGTCTTATACACCTTAAATAAATAATTTTTTTTACCAAAACACTTAGCCATTTGTAACATCTACTACATTTCTGACACCCCCCCCCCAGTTTTGGAGTGAATTGCAGTCCATGGGCATCATTTATACACACCCTCCGCGTATCCGATAAACACTTTATTAAAAATAATTGGCTTCAAACTTTACTACTGACAGAAGAATATTGGTTAAATAAATTACCACGGTACAGTTGATTAATGTGCAACGCCGAGCCATACTCACCATTACTCCTCTCTATAGGCATCCTGAATAATGTTATTTATAAAATGAATATTATTTTTCATTTTGCAGCATGCAATAACCAAGTTTACAATTTTCATTGTAAAAGTTACAACGGCTGTAAATTAACAACTAGAAGTTTTAAGGCAACACGAACGATGAGTAAATTGCAGAAAATCTCAGTCTCCTGCAAGGGAGAAACTCTAACGGTACTACCAAGTTATAATCCATCATTATCTTCCACAGTAGTCGTTGGTTAGGTTTGTACTAGCTTTTATCTGATAATAATCTCGCAAGCTGTTCTGCAACAGGAGTGTCATTATTGTGGCGGGTGTGGAATACCAGAAATTGCACCACAAGCAGCGGCATGTAGAAAATTCTTATCTTGATAAACTGGCAACGCACAAGCAACTGATAGTCACGTTTTCCCATATTTAGGTACTGAATTACAGACATTCAAAAAGATTTGAAGGCTAAAATCTTATCTGGTATTCTATATGATACATATATTCTAATTAAAACATTCACTAGATAGTTTTTAATATACCATTAATCATTTTTGAGAAAGAAAGTAAACAGAAAATGATATTTTACTTGCGAAAATCCTTCGTATAGCGTCCCTAGAGATAATATTGTAACTTAGTAACAAATTAGTAGCTAAGATAAAAAAACTAATTTTAAGGTTGAACAGCATAACATCGAGTTATACTTTTTGCAAACCCAAATGAACTTACAGAACACACAGTATGTTAAGAAATATTGCAAACTAGTTTCTACATTGACACTATTTTTCATGTAATTTTTGAGTTTTAAAACAAATGATCTGACCATTAATACCGTACTCACTGAAACTGTTACATTTTTAAAGACTCTTTTCCGTCCCATTTACTACCAATGAAAAAATGGAACAGTTACATTCGGCAGTAGAGCAGTTTATACAATTATATATTTATTGCTGTAAGCACATAATTTTTATTACAACGGGGTTGTAAGGGAATTATTGAAGCTCTGAAAGTTTAAAAAACCTTTCTTTAAAGAATCTATAAAAAAACGTTAATTTAATATAAATTTCATTATGAAACACATTGTTTGTAAATTTTGAATGTTCCCAAATATTTCAAAGTGAAAGAAACATGATTTTATCCAAACATTTACCATTGCTCAGTGAGACAAAAACATCCGATTAGTCCAGAGTGTCAAACCCTGCAGCAAGTAAAATTCACCTCTTTATTTTACGAACTATATTGTTTGTTAAATTGGCGTGCGTCACTATTATATAACTATAAAGCGGTGCATTGTAAATTGATTCAAGAGTACTAAATAGCAACACATGAATAGCACTCACGTTCTCAAGTTCCTTATGTAATTCCACCGACAATTATTTGTTAATATTTTATGACTAACAAGATATATTTTCTGTGGTACTATAAATCCCTTAGTAAGTAAATACAATTGTATATTTAGACTATACCAAGAAGAATATTGGGTACGTTAAGTTTCTTTAACTCTAGATGTGGCAGCGCCGGGATTCCGGCCCGACTACGTGTGCGTCGCATTACGTTATTTTTGAAGGAGTAAATATAATGTGATTGTGATAAAAATAATGTATTTGGAAAGACGAATAATCATACATTACTATAATAACGTATTTTATTAGGTTTTATACTATTTATAGGTATCTTGTATTGATATAAATCAACAGTTGTGCAGCAGACATCTGACCCGCCCGTGCAGTTGTCACTGACGGTGGTTGTAACTGCACTAACATTTGTTTACTTTCTTGTGTTGTTCCAAGTGCATAGTTTGGAGTTATTTCAGCTAATCATTAATTATGAGCTAAATAATAGTTTATTACACATATTTTTGTAAATAATTTGCGAAAAGTGAGTGAAAATCTTTAGAGATAGATCACGTGACTGAACTGCTATTCTGAACTGCTTGAGGAGCTGAATTCTACACTTGTATATATTGTAAATATAGTTATGTAACATCAATACGTTTTATAATATTTTTACGTTGATTCATAACCAAAAGGATTCGAAAAAATGGTTTTAGGGTATTTAATACATTATATGTCAACATGTATATATTGGCTTTATGTCTTACCCCTGTGCATAAAAAAATAATTGCGTTGTTAAAAAAATAAAAGTGTAAAGTATGGATTTTAAAAGTCATGTAAACTATGTATTCTTATACCAACCAATAAAATGTATATATTAAACCTTTTTTATATATGCTTGAAATCAAGTACAAAAACGGAATCCGAGGATAAAGTTTTATTTTTTACTTTTTTAAATCTATTTGCCGCATCACAAATTTGTGACAAGAAAAACAATTAGTTTTTCTGTAAAACAAGTTTCTTTGTGTTCTTTTATAAAAAAATGATGTATAAATTGTTATTTTGGAACATTAGTGTGGGTAGTAATATAGGTTAGAAAAAAATACACGAACATTTGGCCTAAAAAATCCTTCTACTACAGAGGAATTTACAATGCCGCATCTAGGGTTAAATAACACCTTTATTTGCTTTATAAAAAAAATTTACCCTATCTTACAAAACGTCGTAAGAACATTGCATAACCTTTGTAACACAGTTTATTTCACTAAACATCCAACGGAGACGTCTGAAGATTTTTTGATCAACACAAACTGTGTAAAAGTTCGCTGTCTCTTAAGCAACATTTTAAAAGTTATAGAGGTCACTCTTGAGATGTTTTTATTCGAACTTTTATTCTAAGAGTCTGTCAGTAATTTTTAAAACGGTATTCTTAATAATTTAATGTAGCGTTTGTTGATAATACACAAGTGAAAGAATTGTATGAATAGTCTGTTATTCATAATGGAGATTTCGTTATAAATATCAAAAGCAAAAAGATTATTAATCTGCTTGGAGATTATTTACATTGTTTGATCGTCAGGAGTCTATTTACTCATATATTTTGTTCCTCAATTTACCACCTTTATTTTTATAATAACTTGGAAAGCGATTTAGGAATTGCCTGCTGTTACAATGAAGTCTATTGTAACAACAAAAGGAAAAAATATTATTAATCCGCGGGGGTTGTTTAGATTGTACACGACTTCGTTGTTAATTTTTATTTAATTGTTTTAATCAGGAGTTGTATACGATACAGTGTTAAAAGTAATGCTTGCTAAAAGCTGGTTTGTACTATAGAAAAAAATTTTCTTCTTTTACATTGGGATTAAAAAAGGTAATTTCTTCCAATCAAATAAATACAATTTAACTATTTAATTAAATGAACTGTTATGTAGTAGAACAATTGTCAACATAATTGCAGGAATACAAACCATACATATTAACATATAATTGAAAACGGTTTAGAAAACGTTTTATCATTTTGTTGGTTACAAATTTCTTGTATTTTAGTAACACTTATTAATTAATGTTACTTTTGTCCAACCTAAGTTGTGTGTTAAGTTTTTTTCAAAATATGCGAAATTTTGGAAATTTTATCAGATAAAATCAGGAGCTGAATTGAGTTGCAATCATTATACTGCATAACACGTGTTATAGTAATTTGTGTTCTTTGAAAACTAGCAATTTGTATTTGAATGATAGACTTGTTAACAGTTGTTTTAAATAGTTGCTAATGATTAACATTAATTACTTTTTACAATACATTGTATCAAAAGAATCCATACTGCGTGAGCTAAAATTTTGATTTCCTTCAATTATATTTTGAATAATTATATTCAAATCTAAAATAAGTCACTTATCTTCACAGAAGAAGCCCTAGAATTGAATTTTAATTCATTATAGATTATAAAAGACGTTTGTATAATAATGTAATATTCATTCGCGTATAAACTGGATTGTTCATTTTGTTTAAATATAGAAAGGTCAAATTGCATTTGTTTAAACACAAGTTAAAAATGCGTACACTCTCATTAAAATACAGTTTAGGTAATTTTTTTTGTTTTTATTTATATTTTAAAATAATATAATGTTAATTTTTTATTTCAGAATTATTCACATTTGGATTTTCTTACTTGCATGAGGTATAATCACCCAATACACTTTTTTAAGTACTAACCAGTTTGAACAGAAAGAAATATTAAAGTGAATTAAGAATAAAACATTACGTTAGTTTACATGTTTATAAATAAAGAATGAAATAGAAGACAATTTGTGTAGAAGATAAGTTGAATAAGGTACATTTTAATAAGATTGACTATGACGTTGATATTGGCGTGAAGTATGAAGGAGGATTGGGTACGAGGTTTAAATACAAAGTAAAACTCAAACTTTAAATAGTGTAGTTCTTAAAAATATGAGTTATTCTTATAAACGTACTTGCCATGACAGTTTTCCTTGAGTAAATAAGATAGCAATTAAAAAACAGTTGAGCTTCAGTTTCATAATACATAGTTTTACAAAAGAATGAATATTACGCTTGAAAGCGCAAATTCATACAAAACAGAAATAAACCAAACAAAGGCTTAATTTCCAATAAAGTTTCTTATTCATTTGTAACTTTTTCAATGTCATCTGAACTACCAGTTGAAACAATACGGAGTTTTGAAACTATCAGCCAAGTTACATAAATATTGTCGTATTCAATTATAGGAGGATCAATGATATGTGTTACTGGAATGGAAATAAATTTTCAGTCCACGTAAACTTGTTATGTAAACAATCTACTAAAACCTCGTAGTTTATAACGAACAATTTAAAGTTTTGTCATGTACATTGTTTTACAGTAGCAATATTTCACCGTCTATAAACACACCAGAAATACAGAGACATGTAACTTCTATACTTTGAATACTGTTAGGTAACGTAAATTTTAAGGGGTTAATACTCTAATGGTTAAATTGATGTTTTTATTGTCCTCTGGTAATTAGTGTGGTACTGTTTAAATGTGTCTTTTTGTCTATCACCATGAATGAGTACTTCACAGTTTTGCTTTTGGCTGAGCATTAGCGTACAGAAGAGACTGAACATATTTATTTATGTCTGTCTGTCTCTCCGGACGATTAATCAAGAATGATTTGACCTATATACTCTAAATTGTTCATGAAGCTTCATTTTCGTTATAGGAAAAATGTTGGTAAAATAATGGCACATGCCACTCCATGTGATTTGGCTGAACATTTTTAAATTGGTCTTATAGGTAACCATAATGGTCCACGAGGAAGTACCAGAGTAAAGGACATTTTTTAAACCAAATTTGTATAATCTTATAAGTTGAAACATATGACATTGTGATTCATAAAATTATACAAAAAATAATAGAGTGGGAAATCAGTGTTAAAAAGTCTGTGGCAAATATTTTATTTAAGCACACTATTACATAGTAGTATCTTTCCTAGCTCACTGAAGCTTTTAATATTTCAGCCTTCTATGAAATCTAAGTTAATGAAAAAACGTGGAATGTGTCCACGGGGAAATACAATGCGAGATTTCATCCGTAGATTTTTAAATCATGCATGGCATTTTTTTCTACATAGACAAGAATGTGTTGGATAATGTAGCATGTCCAACCATGGAATTGAGCGTAAGTTTTGTTTCAATTTCAGTTCTGTACGATTGTATGTATGTATAGCTGGCCGCACATCTCGTGAATGAAAAAAGTTATAGATCTAAGATTTCCCATTCAAACCTCAGCTATATTGTGGCATACGCCTACCTTATTTTGTTTTGGAAAAAGTTTGAAGAAATTATATAAGATGCTCCTTGTATCATTTAGTTAGAATCCCACTTTTGCTAGAAGGTGCCATATCTGTTCACACTTTTTTATGTAAATTTACGTTACTAATCAATTGCTTGAAACGATCTGTTTGTTTACGCAACCTGCTTCAAACTTACTTTATATATGTACAACCAAATTTCTATAAATGTCGTCTTTAATTCAAAATTATTGGGCTAATTTAAGTGGAATTTTTTTATTAAAGAAGCCAGTGGATGCTAAATAATCAGCAGTACATAAGGAGAGATTTGAAATTTTTTGTGCAATCAACCTATATTTTTGGCCTTAACAGTTTTCAAACTGCTTTCAGTAGATTCGCATGGAACAAATTAGAGATTTTCATGTCTGAAAATAACTTGTAACCTTACACATAGTTTGCCTTTACATTTCCGTATGCATTTTCATGAGCAACATAATTATGTGAAACAGCTGATGCCTATGGGTTAAATTCTACTTAACATGTTTATAATAGGATTCGGGTGGGAGATTAAGGTCTGTTATTTCAAATGAGGCTGAAATTATATTCTTTTCTTTGTTTCAATGAGTTTTAATTTTGGCAGGTAACATCAAATATGTCAATATCAGCACTACAGAAAATTTTAATACATGAAAACCAATCAATATACGGATCCATATATGTTAATCTTAAGCGGCCTACACACGTTCAAATCGGCTTGTCAATTCGATTAGAACAAGCCGAACTGACAAGCCGAATTGACTGTGTGTATGCAAAAGTTTGTTCAAACGATGTGAGCTCAAGCCAGAAGTTTGATCTGATGGCATGATGGAAATTCATCATTTCGGCTTGACACATCGGCTTGACGGCAAGCCGAACTGATCGTGTGTATGCGAGCGTCAGTTCAGTTCCTCAAATCAACTGTCTGCGCATGCGCACCAGTGACAGGCGTCTGTTTAGCAACTATCCTGCGTGTTTGCTGCTGTGTCCGTAGTCAGTGAAATTTATAGCCCTTTTCCAAGTGACAGCAGACTTTGAAAAAGTAGTTTTTTTATTTACATTACACTGTGTTGTCAGTGCAATGAGTTCTTGGAGTAAGGATTTCCTTCTTCAGTTTATAGAGTTGTTTAGGGGAGAAGAATGTCTGTGGAAAGTAACCTCTAAAGATTATCACAACAAAGTGAAACGTGAGGCAGCTTATACAATGCTCGTACAAAAAGTCAAAGAGATCGATCCTCTTGCCAACAAAACTCTAGTGACAAAGAAGATAAATAGTTTGAGAACTGCATTTCGTAAAGAGCTGCGTTAAAACAGGAAGTTTGGTGAGTGGAATGAGTGCAGACGACGTGTATGTACCTAAACTATGGTACTTTGACCAGTTGTTATTCCTGACGGATCAAGAGGTACCAATGATGTCCAAATCTTCGTTATCAGCAGCTACTGATGTGGTAAGTCCTAATTGTAATAAATTAAATGTATTCAAAAAGTACTTTAATTATTCATAAATAGCTTGATGTAGCTGGGTGAAGAATTTGTGTGAATCAAATGTGTGAAGAATTTAGAACAAAATACTTTAACCCTAGAACTGGCGGTCATTTCATCCTGTAGTGTCGGGCTGTTTTGGAGCTTCGTGCAAGGTTTTTTTTTTAAAAAAATTATTAAAAATATAAAATAAAAGCAATATAAATAAGAGTATATATTTTTGTGTTCAGAATTAAACGTAGAATTGCTCTATATTGTAAAATTAACCATAAAAAATTTTCTAATAAACACTTTTTTTAATCAAATATAAAATTTACGAAAAATATTTCTTAAATTTGGGGGGGACCATACCTAGCAAATGAAGTTATAGTGAGAAATATTTATAAGTGAGATAGCCATTTTGTGTCAAATTTTATCTAGTTTCAGAAAAACATAAACATTATACACATTTATGAAAGCATCATAAAGCTATAGAACAAAAAGCAGAGATGCGTATAAATTCTGAAAATCGGGTGTACACGTAAGACTTTGGTAAAACAAGTTTTGCTAATACATTTATCTATGAATACATGTTATATTGCATATTTTATTACTTAGAATAAAATAGAATATACAGTACTAATGAAATAATTACCATAAATTATTTTTTGAAAAGTAAAAAAAGTTAAATTTTGCCATTACTCAAAATATAAAAAATTTTCATTCAGCAAAAATATAAAATCGTTTCTAAAGCTTGTACTATATCAAAATTTATAAATTTATGGTTTATAAGTAATAGGAAATATTATGTAGTTAGAAAACTATAAATATAACTAAATATATTGAAAAAATATAGAATAACCCAAACAGTTATTATATATAACCAAAGAAATTACAGGAAATATATATTTTATTGTGAAAACTATCTATTTACCAAAAATAAATAGTTACTTCAGAGCTAAAAGAGTGCTATAAATAACGTTTATAGCATATAAAAACTAACTTTATTATTGTACAATTGTTAACAGAATAACCAACTCAATCATCAGTGGTATATTATACACGTAATAAGGCTTGTAAGGCGTAACGCAGTTACTTCCTTAGAGATATACATACATATACATATTTATACATATACATATACATACACATCTATACATATTTGTCCTGCCATGGAACCTTTCCATTCCCATTGAAATACTCTACAAATTTGTCCCTTGTGTCCTTTCCAGCTTTTCCTTTTGTTCCTTTTCGATTCCTTTGTAGTTTCCTTCTCGTTTCCGTACGTAGTCCATTAATTATTTCTCCGTTGCTCTCTTCGTCAAAACATTCCGAAGGGGTGTACTTATTTGGTGAAGTCTCTCGCATAAAATTGTGTAGAGCGCAGCATGCAAGCACAACATCTGTGATTCGATCAAGACGCAGGTTAATAGGCTTTTGGAAAACTCCAAACCTAGCCACTAAAATTCCAAACACATTTTCGACGATTCTTCTTGCACGTGAGAACCTGTAGTTGCAAATTCGTCGCTCATGGTTTAGAACGCTGGCATTAAATGGCTTCATTAGGTCTTCTCTCAGTTCAAAAGCTTCGTCTGCTACGAATACGTATGGCAGTAGTGTGCCGTCGACCATTGTTGGTTTCGGCACTGACAGTGTTTTTCTCCAACATTTTCTCATTTATGTCACAACATGCTAAAACTCCCCCATCTGAAACACGTCCATTGACACCAAAACTAAAATATATCAGCCTGTAGTTGTAGTCTGCAATAGCCAAGAGGACTTGGCTATGGAAGTTCTTGTAATTGAAGAAGAATGACCCACTTCCAGGGGGAGGCACTATAGGCACGTGCTTTCCGTCTATAGCCCCCAAACAATTTGGAAAGTTCCATCGTTCATGAAATCCTCTAGCGATAGCCTTCCATTCTTCCTCACTTGTAGGAAACTGTAAAACCATAACATGAAATTAAAATTTGCATGTACATTAGATGAATTAAATTAACTTATTAATGCAATTTTTTAGGTTGCTGATGACGGTGACGCCAATGATGATAATGATGATGAATATGTCGATGATGTTGATGAAACCAATAATGTAAGTGGTTCGATTACCAGCCCTGCTCTGAAAAATCATGCATCACAATTAATGGACAACCAAAGCGTTCGATCACAGACGCCACCCACACGGCCATCTTCTACAGCTTCCGCCGCCAGTACTTCTCGAGTGATCTCAAATCAGTTTAAACGCCAAAAAAAGGTAGAAGACAAGGTGTTAGAAACTGTTAGCGAAAAACTATCTCAGTTAAAGCGAGAAGATCAGTTTGACATATTTGGCCGCAATGTAGCAGCTAAACTGCGTTCATTGCCTCAAGAACAGCGCATCTACGCGGAAAAAAGAATAAATGATGCTCTGTTTGATGCTGAACTGCACGCTTTCCAACAAAACACAATGACTATCCGCCAGAATTTAGCATCACACACTATTACTACTACTTGTCAACCCATTTATCAACAGCCACCAGCTTACCGTCCGAAACCCCAAATGCCTGGAAACCCGAGTTTGACAGTTAATGATGATGCAAATTACCACCAACAACAACGCCCGCAACAACAAAATTTGTTCACAGATGAGCAAAATACATCAAATGTCTCCAACTACTACTCCACTTTCATGCCTAGTGATCAGCCCTAAATTAAGTTTATATAAATTTGAAACATTATATTAAAATCAGCCTTTTTATAATTTGGACAATAACTTTGCTGACAATGCTAAAATTGAAATAAAATTGTTGAATTTACATCGTTCACCGAATGTAACTTAGATCATTAACAGCAAAAATGTTAAAATTTACTTATGTTTTTGACCAAAACACATTTATTTTCTTTTTTAATAAAATTTTGTTTCTGACAAATGATTATTATTCATTCGGTAATTGCCTTATACCAAGTGAAATAAGTACTCTAGTGATTACACAAGTAATAATAAGTTTCAAATCATTGTAAATGCTTTCAAAACCTTTTTAAAGTGTGTTTTGAGTACAAACAATTTTAAGTTTTTAACAATATTTGAGGTGCTTGTAGTTATTATTATTATTAAGATTATCATTATTTGTAGGCAGTGGCCGTAACTAGAACTTGGCTCTGGGGGGATAGAACTAATTAAAGAGGACATTGCATATGGTGGGGGGGAGGGTTAAGAAGTATGAGTTAGTAAAAATTGAACATTGAGAAAAAAACGAGATTGTAGGTTTTTGGAACAAAATTTGTATTTAAAACCAAGTTAGGTTGCTGTTATACGAGTATTTTTATTATATTTTTATAGTTCTGGGGGATTCTATCGACCTCATCCACCCACCTTATTTACGCCACTGCCTATTAAGCCAAACAACACAAAATATAATGACTTACCTTACAGAATTCATTCTTCAACACTTTTAAAATCACTTTGCAAGTTTCTTCTATAATGTTACCAAGTGCCTGTGGGGAAACGATTGTTGAATATTTTAGGTCTTCCAGTGGTCTGCCTGTTGCTAGATAACGTAGAGTAGCTGTAAGTCTTTCATGTGGAGTGATTGCTGTTCGCATAACAGTATCCTTCTTCTTTATCAACGGAGAAACACGGGACAGCAGATCTAGATATGTTTCTTCGTTCATCCGCAAATAATTATGCCAATCTTTGGGGTGAAACCGAAGTTCTTTTAAAAGGTTAACATGGGAGTACTGGGCTCGTTTTAAAAGCCAGTCTTTAGTCCACTGATTCCGCTTGAGTTGACGCTTTCTTCTTTTCACAATTACACAGGCCACTGCACCATATATTAGTAATAACTCATCGTCCGAAAACATTATTAACTTGCAATTTCCCAAACACAAGCACGACAAAATTTTGGAGTTAACCAGATCGAACTGAGAAGCCAAACTGAACGTGTGTATGTGATTGCTGCGTCAGTTAGAATTGTCAAGCCGAACTGACAAGCCGAACTGACAAGCCGAATTGAAAGTGTGTAGCGGCCTTTACTCTATCCAGATTATTGCAATTTAGTATGTTGATGGCTTAATGAATTTATGCATAGAAGGCTTGGATTATTCTAACTACAAACACCAGTGTAGTTATTAAAATATGACTCATTACCATCAATAATACCAATAACAAAAATTAAAATATGATTGAGAAATTATAAATTAGTTTTAATTTGAGTGTAATACATTATTTTTAGGTTGGTTAGGTGTATAGAGCATATGATTAATGTATGGTATGTTATAAATTAAACTGTTCTTATTCAATCATGCTTTATTATTGGTTTTATCTTGAAACATATTATGCTCTTATAAAGATTAAATGTTAGAGAACAATTTTTAGTAACAAATTTACTAGATTTTTATTAATTCAGTTAATCAAAATATGAAGAAATCTATGAATAAAAAAGTAAGTGTTTGTAATAGTTCTAAATAGTTCAATCCAAAATTATTATGATAAAGAAAAATAATACTTTTCAGCTATATTAATTATTAATAGGAAAACCCATGGTAGATAAACATGTTTAAGATGTTATATTTTCTGCTTACTGATCGTTTAATTGACGATCATAAAAAATAATATTTCCACTTCGTAAGTTCACTTCGTAAAGTAATACAGCAGTGTCTAAATATAGTTACTGTTTTAAAGTTATAATATCTCTAATACTCGTATATGTACTGAGAAACTGTTTAAATAATAAGTTATAGCATTCTGGATTGAGGTAACTTTGAAACAATATAGTTGTTTATTTCCCAGTTTGAATAATATAGCGTGTGGAGACTAAAATTTACGTGCATGTTTTTCAGGAGGTTTGTGAGACTTCGGAAATAAACACAGTTACCGGAAAGACCCGAGGCGGCCGGATGTTGGCGAGTAGTGTGTTGAGTGATTCCGCTTACCAGGAAAAAGTTGCTATCCATAACTTGTTACTTCTTGTCCTCATCGTCATATCTGCGGTCACTTGATCTTGCGATGTTTGTCTAAAAACCTTTATTGGTTTCATTGTATATATGTAAGCAATTAGAAAATACATTTTATTATATGTAATTTAACCATATTAGTTTTATTTTCAAACCTTTACTATCAGAGTCTGGTCTTTTGTATACTAATAAGATATTCCAAAAACTAGTTTGTATTTCGTTGCATTAAAAACTAGGTTCGATTCACTTAGTATAAATATCAGTGTTTATAAAACATTCAAACATATTTTGATAGTAAGCATTTAAAATGATGCAACGAACATCGTACGTAATAAGTTAAGTTACTTAATTAATTTAAATTTGATAGCTAACATTTAATTATGTTTACATTTATCGTACTATCACTAGTATAAACAAATTCAACATTTTCCAATATATAATTTTTATATATGTATATATTATATATATATATATATATATATATATATATATATATATATATATATATATATATATATATATATATATATAAGATGATGGAATCTTTGATTCAGAAAGGCCTTGCACAGAATAAAAATTATATATTGGAAAATGTTGAATTTGTTTATACTAGTGATAGTACGATAAACCCTTTTTTCCAATGCTCCAAGATTCTACATGTTTACATTTATTTATTTGTCAATTTAGTTTGAGATTCTATTAAAGGCAGATTAATTTGGGATTTCTTTTCTTTAATCATGCTGGCGGAATGGAAACATTAAGTAGGTGGGGGTTATATTAAGAGTGTATAGATACTTAAATATAGATATAAAGTAGGTGCTGTGAAATAATTAAGTAAAGAAGTGTCTACACAAATCGCCAAGTCATACTACCTTCCAATTCTGATGGAGTACGTAAAATAAAATCACGTAGAGGTGGTTAAAAGTTAACATCATAGCACTTCAAGTAACAGAGTTGAGAACAAACTGTTCAAACATCTCACATTGTAATAAGTGACTTGACTACTTTCATGCCGGTATAATTTTTATTTTGTGAAATAACATAGTTCAACACTGTAACTGAAAACTGAGCTCACAAGATTTAGTGTAAAAACGGGTTTTGGAAATTAGTCTGCTCCAACTGAAACATGACTGAGAGTATAAGTGGACTTCGACATGTTCCACCGTATGTTACAATAATATAACACTACGTCTTGAGGAATAGAATATATCCTATTCTTCAGGAGCCTAAAACTTAAAACACTTGCTTAAGCTAGTATATAGTAAAAAAAAACACAAGTAAAACTTAACACCAGAATTGTATGTCAAAAACTTCTAGCATACGAGTTTAACTTGGAATCAATAACGGCGAAAAGATACACAAAACCATTCGATTACATTTCACAGGCACACTAAAAGACTTTATTTTGAAGTAAAGCTTTTCAGTAACCTTTTCCGTATGTTGAACAAAACTCTGTAGACCCATGACAGTTTACGATATGCTGACACTATTGTTTACAATTGCAAGATGTAAATATGTATCATTGAATTTCCTTTGGAAATGCGATGTCTAATGAATATTTTATTTGCATATCTCCTATTTTAAAACTTACTTTTTCAGTTTAGAGATCTCCATTTTATTCGTTTCGTGACCTCCGTGTGGCATTAAGCTCGTCTTTTATCCAACATGTGTCTGTTATATATCATACTTGGATGACTTTTTATAATAATGTACTAATTTTAATAAAAAACTGCTTGTTTCGGGTACTTCAGGGTGCCCTGAGTTTCAAAAGACAAGTATTTCCTCCTCCACGACGTTTTCCAGTCCCGCGTCATCCGCACACGAGAAAAGTTATCCACGTAACGTGCAAGACTATCGGAATTTGTTCATCAATTTTGAAAAAATGTTATGAAATTAAAATTGATCGTTATTGCTATTGATGACTTATATTAAATATTACCGTTTAAAACGTCAGTCCATAGCACTAAAATGACAGTTTATACCAAAACATTTGATAATATTATGTATCGTCATGACTGCGATAAATAAAATTATTAACATGACATCATAATCTCAAGGATTGTGGAAAGATATAATGTGAGAAACAATTTGGAGTAGACAACTCCCCCAGTGATGATGTTGCCGCTGACTGCCCAGTTTCATTCTCCTCAGTGCTCTTGTCCTAATCATGTTATGGTTTGTGAAACCACTCTTCCACGAACACTGAAATGGAAACTTTAAACTTCAGGTGTCACGTTTGCTCAGTTACGTTATTTTGCACTCCTACTATTCAACTAAGCACTAAATTATTACGAAGTCACTATTATTTGAAATTAAATTCCGCTCTTTTTGTTTCTTATAAACATTAATCGTTTTAGTATTTCTGAAGTCAGTATTAATAAGAAGTTATTACCTATACCTGATTTGTTCTCATTCAAGTTGCATCTAAGAATCTTGGTTGGCATCTTTGGTAAATCACTGAAAAAATAATAATAATAAATTTAATGGAACTTTAAAATGAGCTTATATACGCTCTCACTTATAACGGTTTTGTGCAAACGCATAACAAAAATTGACTGTCAGCACATTTTTTGACTATTTCCCCGAACGAAAGTAACTTTAAAAAATCTCATGTTCAATAAAAAGTAGACTATTCCCCAAAATATATTCTGTAAAATCTGAAACAGGTAGTCTAGAGATTGAAAGCAATTGACTTTATAAGTACGGTCGATATATGAAACATTTAATCATTATTACCTCAAAAATGTATCATTAAATCAACATCATCACCTTCAGAACAGTATAAATTGCGCCACCTCACGCTAACACAAGACATTCTATCAGTAAATCCATGATTCCTGAGTTGTTCATAGATTTTTTCAGACGTGTGGATACCAATTAAGCTTACAATATATATACTCCTAAACAATTGTACTCTATCACGCGCTGTAATGCTTTAGTATCGGGCAACACGGGGAGTGCTCTTTCATTATTCGAGGAATAATTGTATTACATCAGCAAACAACAAAGCATTTGGGTTTATCAATATTTACTGTTAGATCTATGATTAAGTATAACTATCATTATATCTTTATGAGCTCTACGGATGCATTGCAGAACGTCTGGTTTTACGTGCATGACGAAGGCACCATTACAGTCAACGGTAAATTTGTACTGTTTATTTTTACTTTAGAAATGTTTTAAAACAAATATTGGATAATACTGGACAAGCGTACATCCGTGGACAACTTGTTATTACAACTTCACAGATCGTCTTCTACTGTCATTATTTGTTTTCATCAATAGCTGCCGATCCAACAGTATGCATTACAGTTTACATCTATAATACTGGACTACTGGATTTTGTTTCGACATTAATCAACAACTGTTTAATGGTGTAGTTCTAAAACAAAAATGGGTATAAATAAATAAAACTATACTGGATATACACCTTCTGTTAGGAAAACCTGAAATTAAAATACTTTCATAAATTATGCACTTACACGCTTTCCATACAAAATTACACTAATTTATCTCTGTAAACGATACTAGGATATTCTTATTAATGATCTGTTGCCTCGGACCTCTTTGAAGCGTCATTACTGACAGTGTCAAACGGGGCCCAGTACCTTCTCACTAATAAGACTCGTTAGTGAACTTAGGCTAGCTGAGAATTCATAAAAGATTGTCATACAATCTGAAAAGGAATTTTCACCAGTGTTCATATCCAGCCATACAACACGTAATAGATAGCCTTGGCAATTAATGCTTTGCTTAAACTCACATGTTTTATCCCAAAGTAAATTATTATTAAAAAGTATGATATATGCTTTAAAAAGGGGGTATGGGAGTCGGATAGCTTTCAAGTTTAGACATAGCTTGTTTTACACCTAATTTTTTCAGCACAATAGTAAAAATTGGAGTGAGCTGTATGTACAGCTCGTAAACAACGTGTTAAATGGTTTTACACTCAATTTTATTATAATTCCTTATTGTGTATACATAAAAATTAAAATATAAAGCATCACTAACCCATTTACCAAAGTGAAAGTAATCGATAAAAAAAATAAAATAGTGAGTTATGTAATTTTCAAAACTAATATACCTAGTTCAAATAAAATTTAAGATCAATAAAAAATGTCCTTTACTTATTTTAAATTTACTTACATACTTTTATCGTGCACACCGATAGTCATATTCAATAATTACATAACAATTACAATAATTGTTAATTTAGGTTTAATCTTTAAACTGAGGTTTGCTAATTATAACAAAATAACGTAAACGAATTTGATTATAATTCAAGTTCACATACGTATAAAGTGATTCAACATTTTTTAGTAGTTTTGGTATAACGCTTCTGAACCATTTAGTTCTATTGAATTATAAATAAAATAGTTATGTAATTTCACTCAGTTTTGATTGTTCAAAGAGTATTAGAAAACCTCAGAAGTAAGGTATTAACACGAAGCGTTAAGAACAGGCAGGAGTTTGTTGTTATAATAATGTTAGAGGTGTGGATTATCACCCCCTAGTTCATAACGGAGACAAGCTTATAAAGCGAGTATAATGTTGCCAGTTCTGCTGGGAGGTAAACCCCAATATCGGGTCCAAGAGCTGCCTGCAGCGTACTATTATCATCACAATGGAAGCTTTCGGTGAAAAATATTCTCGGATTAGTTGAGGTTTCTTTTTCTTTAGACGTCATTATGTTGGCAAACATCTGAACTGTCTATTTAAGTAAAATACAGTAACTTAACGAGTATAATTTTAAGTTAGATTGACGGGTTATTAATTTGTAACTGAAGATACAGCTTTAAGTAAACTTTAAGTACTAGAGTGCGGTTTTATGGTTATTTTACATGATTTAAAAATAGACACAAATAATGTAAGAATTTTCAATTTACATATAATTAATATTTTAAGAACTGTATTATAGGATTTGGATATAGTTGGCAATTATATTTGTTTTAATTCATTTATGTTTTTTTATGAACCACAACATGTTTAATAAAACTTTATGAAACAACACTTAATTTTTTTAATAAAACTCAATGATTTTTATACTTTCTCCTTTCATGCGATGGATTATATTACATAATATATATATATATATATATATATATATATATATATATATATATATATATATATATATTCTAATCTATTCTTTGTTATTTATATATATAATTCTTATTCTATATATATATATATATACTGTTACTTAGATACTATTATTATCTTAAACTATTACCTTCCTGTTTACCTTATTGTTATAATAAAAAAATTATAATAGCATTACAATAATAATAATTATCGAAATTAAATCTACTTATTCTTTACCCACGAAAGAAGTTGTATATATATAAGTAGTGTTGTAGCCATAATCATCTCAGTAATCTATACTAAATATTCACTTAATGATTGAAACCAGCTGATTTTATAATTTAAATTCATTGTAAAGTTCATACAATAAACTATCCTTTATTATTTTGTTGAGGTTTTTTGGGTATTAACTTTCGTATACAAACGTTTAAGTATACAAGAGAGAACCAATGAAGCAGTGTTATATACAATCAATCACAATTACGTTTAGTTATATGAGCTATGTTAAAAATTAAGTTAGAATTCGTCACTGATTGAATATTCAATGCTATTAACATATTTTCCAAGATCTATGCTCTCGAATCATGTTGCTATAGTGTCAATTCAATAATATGACGAGCAGTATTTGTTTATAAAATTTCATGTTTAGTAAACTTTTTGACACTTATAAATTGTTGAAATATTTTTAAATTTTTAAACATTCAATTATGAGGATGTTCTAACATAATTATATGCATGTTATTACAGTAAAGCTTCCATAAGCTTACTTATACACCACTCATAATCAGGCGGTCATCGAACATTTTAGGATTCTATTATAATGTATTCGTACCTAAAAAGAAATGTTTCCTGAAATGGTGTTTTATATTGAAGTTTCCTAAAAAAAAGCAATAAACAAATAGTCATATCGCTAACATCGCGTTTAGTTGCATATGGTATTTCAAGAAACAGGGGTTTTCAATAATTAGCCATCCAATAAAGGGAATCATCAACACCAAGTCTGGGATCTGCAGTGTGAACTCCTCTTTAGGTGGATAAACAACCTAACACGTAATTATAGTTCAGGTTAAAATAACCAAATATCAGAGCGTCGTGGCACGCATAACTGGAAACATGTTATGTATCTACTCTTACGCACACTATCTCTAAAACATGCACTCAGTCAACAGACAATAATTGAAATTAGATCGCTTTGGATATCCAATTCCTAAATATGAACAAACAAGGAAACCTAAAGAATCAAACAGATTAATGATTTCTTGTGAACCAAAGCGGTGTTACAGTATGGTTTTGAAAAGTTCGTCTATAAAGAACTAATAATAAAAAGGATTATCCCTATATCCTAATCTATCGCCATCTTATCTTCCCCGTTACTAACGTCATTTACTATTACTTGACCTCTAGTCAGTTGTCAATGGCGGGTCGTTCAGTGAAATAGATCGGTTTGACATATCTTGTTAAAAATCAGATAAAATTAAATTACTAAAATTAAATTACTCTTTTAGCAGACAAATAAATAGTAATGTATTCTATGTTTAAATAACGTATGATGAAATAGTTTGGGTTTTACATATTATAGTATATACATAATGTTGTTAAAAACATCAGTTTCTTCTGCTGTGGATAATAGTGTAAAACACCGCAAAATACTTATTTACTCTTACTTCAAAGTAATATAAAAATTCAAACCGTATTGTGAAAGGCTATGTGGGAATGGAATTATAGTGAATTTTATATTTAAATACTAAGTTGTTTTACCATTTTAACTTTAATGCTCAGTAAAGTCAGTAAATCAGGCCTGCCCTCGTACATTTTATTTATGTGTGAATGTATGTAGGTAGTCCGTGTGACGTTTTCCACACACTGTCTCGAGAAAGGTTTGGCATAGAGTAGGCAGATTTAGAGCCAAAGTTAGTCTTATTACTTTCCAAAGCCAGACGTTAGTATTTTTCACTCCACACCTTAGAACTGAAACGGAAGTGGAGACTTTTTTTACCGGTGTCGGCATGTTAGATTAATTTTCTATTCAAATTCGAAATTTAAACACTATTCTACACGTAAACTTTAAAATTCAGTGTGCAGTGTTGAAAGTTTTGCAGGGTATATTAAAGCTCAATTATAAATTTAATAGTAAAATAATATGAGAGAGTAAACTTTGAGAAAAGCAAGATTTTTTAAGGCCGAATATTGGAGCCGCCATCAATGATATATCTTACGGAGGAAAATCCATAAGTTAAGTTAAATAAAAATACAGCTCTATAACCAATCCATGTTTACAACCAAATGATCATCATTCGGTTCATGAAAACTCCATTAAATTTGTTGCCAATCACAAGTCATGTAAACATACACTTTACTCGAAGTAAGTATAAATCTTGAAATTCGTTAGTCATCAAGATTGCCATTCTCTATGAGTTGCGCGCTCTTACTAAATAATACAGTTATTTTTTAAATGTTTGCATAAAATAAGCTAAATAAGGACGGAAATGTCGTTATTATTTATTGTTATTAATCAAAGATCCTCTTTTAGTTGTATATTTACACTTTACGCCTGTGGGCTATTAAATGTTCTTGAAGCAAACATTACAGCCGTCAATAAACACGCTCACCCCGGGCTGTAGGTCAGGGGCTTAATGGTGAGGGCTCCGGGGAATATCTTTGAGTAACATTGCGGCGTGCCACTTGGGCTTTTGGAATATGAGTCGAATACTTATGAGTGTTCCTAGTTTTGTGTATTTAATCAGTTATGGATAATTGTCTATTTCAATCGTTTATCATAACACTGTTAAATGGCCAAATCGGTATTTTAATAATATACCAGATATAAAGTTATATGTAAAGACAAAGGCTGTATGGTAACTTTGATACGGGTGCAACTTTTTGGTAATAAACACACATCAGTATTTGCTGTAATTGGCAATACTTTTGAATTGACCGTTTTACCGGTTTGCCTATCAAAATCCTTTTTTCAATTATTACTAAACCCTTTAGTTTGTCCAATAAATCTCATAATGTATAATCCTTTGAATAAAATGAAGAGCCAACGCCCAGCCAACTTTCACTACAGTGATAATTCTGGACAAAAAACTGCCAGTTTTTAACCAATGCAAAAGAAGGATAGACACATCAGAACCAGAACGTCAAAATTTGCGTCAAAAATTCCAAAAAAAATCAAACCAACAAAATTTAAAATTCAACCAAAATTTTCTCGGTTGTGCATCAAAATGCACAGACTGCCACAACAAAGCAGACGAGCTGTCGCTCATGGCACGCGAACTGCATCCTGACGTTTTTGTTATTTCTGAACATGGTTTCAAACCTGAAACAGTCAGACTGTTCAGGATTGACAACTATAAATTGGCAACATCTTACGATCGAACTCATTTTAAAGGGGGAGGTGTGGCAATTTTCGTTAAATCTAATATTGAATTCATTCCACACAAGTTGACTCACAGTTGTTATTTAGATTTTGAATGGAATCGACCTGAATTCTGATAACAAAATTACAATTGTTGGCTTATATCGCTCTCCAAACGGATGCAGCAATTTTTTTTTGAAAATTTTGAAAATCTTTCGAAAAAAGTCAAAATTTATCATAACTGGCGACTTTAAAATTGATGTTTTAGACCACACCGACCCCCTCACCCAGCGACTACGCGACATTCTAAATTCTTTCGGATTGATCTGGTCAGTAAACATGCGAACACGAGTGACCGCCACATCGAGTAAAGCCAACGACAACGTCATCACAAACATTCCAAACGCCTCAGTCACTGTTTTCAATGCGGCCATCTCTGATCACTTCGCTCAGGAGACCACTATCAATAACTTTCAGCCAGAATTTGAACACCCGTCATCCAAAATCAAAAGAGACACTAGCTCGGAAAACACTGCCCTTTTGAATTCGTTTTAAAAAAATCAGTCATGGCCGTTTTTAGACAATCTTAAAAAACGTAGATGAAGCTTACACCGCGTTTCATGATCTTTTTGTCTATCACTTAAATGTAACTTGTCCTTTCAAAACTTTTAAAGAACGCAAACAAGCAAAACAAAATTCCTGGGTGACAAAGGAAATTTTAGAATTACGAGAACGGCTAAATTTTTACCATTCGATTTACATTAGCACTGAATATGAACAATTTAAAATTTTTTTTTAATTTCAAGAGCAGATATCGGAAAACAATAAAATCTGCAAATGCAAGTGAAATTGAAACAAAATTGAAAAATTGCGAAAAAATTTCCAAAACTGCTTGGGGCATTATTAAAAATGTAACAACACAGCCAAATTGCTCAAAAAATCCCCAAATTCCAAAGCTCAAAATCCAGGACGAAATTATTTCAGATCCCTCTAATGTGGCAAGTGAATTCAACTCATTTTTTTCATCTGTTGCATCACTCAGGCCCATCATTCAAAGGCCTGAATTGCAGCGTAGTGTCATCGATGGGACGGGTCTCATCCATGGCACTGTCTCCTGGGAGTGAGGAAGAGGTGGCCCGCGGATTGAAACCAAAAAAAAATCATGTGACATCAACGGTATGTCTGTGTGGCTGCTCAAACGTTGCTCTAAGCATATTTTGGCTCCATTGACAAATTTGATCAACTTGTCTTTCGCACAAGGCATTTTCCCCTCCCTTTTGAATTCTGCGAAAGTCACACCCAAAAGACGATCCTTGCCTTGCAAGCAACTATCGTCCAATTTCAATCCTCGCAGTCATGAGCAAAGTTCTTGAAAAGATTTTTCTTGTCATATTTGAAAATTTTCTTGATCGTTTTTAAATCCTCCGTTCCGAACTATTCGGTTTCAGAAAAAACAAATCCACAATCGATGCGGTCACAGACCTAATCGATACAGTTGTCGATGGCCTGGAGAAAAGAGAACATGTGCTAAGCATATTTCTAGACCTCTCTAAAGCATTCGAATGTGTACATCACGAAACACTGTTGTATCAGTTGACGACATGTGGGCAGCTGTTCTAAATACAAATACGAACGTGTAGTTATAAGTCAAAAGAAAGCTGTCCAAATCATTTCAAAATTTCAGAGATTCATGCAAAACACCTTCAGGGAGCTTGGATTGCTGACTTTGCCCTGTCTCTATATCCTGGAGGTTGTCCTGTACTGCCGTTCTAAGTGTAACTTGGTTCAAGGCAGGGACATTCACCAGTATGGGACTAGAGGCAAGGACAACTTCCGCGTTCAACAAAACAGAACTGCAGCATTCGAACCTTTACCGTCTGAGGTTGATGTCAAGCTAATCAATAAGCTTCCTGAAGAGATCAAACAATTGAATGACAAAAAAAAATTTTAACTCGACTAAGACACCTTTTGGTGTCGAGGGTGTTTTACTCAGTTGACGAGTTTATGGAGAGCCGCTGGGACGAAATTCAAAACTAACACGATCAATCCTCTGGTTCTGGTGTGGCAGTGGCAGGATTGTCTGGTAAGAATGAAGATGAGAGTAAATGAGATAAACGTGTGACTGTGTGCGTGAGTGAATGAAGTGTAAGCCTACATTTTCATTATTTAAATATTTTATGACGTTTGTATGCAATTTTATTATTGTTAACGCAATAAAGTGATATTATTATTCTTATATTATTATTAATATTATTATTACTGTAAGTATTATGGTATTATTCAACGGATCTGGCCCGCCTTATGTTTTGCAAAGGCATATGCTTTATGCCCTGCAAGTCAATGTCTCTTTTTCAAGGTTCAATGATTTGTCTTGCTGCTTCCCTGCCAGCAAGCTCCAATACATTATTGTTGAGACTTTGGGTTACTTCAGCTAAAATTAATTGATTCTAATAACCCGTAGTTGAATGAGGAGAAAAACTTATAATAGCACAGACACTTTCATTTAGAAAGTACGAAATACATCACAATACAGAAAACCCAGTGCAAACATTGTCGATATTGATTGCAAACCACGCAATTTTGAACAAGGTTAGGGGGTTTGAAATTATGATACTTATGCCCATCGGAGAAAATGGCGGAAACATTTAAAACAATATAATGCTAAACAGATCACCGATGATTAATTCCTTCCGAAAAGAAACTTTTTTTGGAAATAAACTTTCCGTATCAGAGAAAAATTAATCCAACTTAAGTTAGGCAATTGCAGAGTAGATAGCAATGTGAACACTTTCACCTTAAGTCTTTTTATTGGTTGCGGGATATCTATCACATACCCTATGTGAAATGTGTATTTATAGAATACAAGTTTACTATCACCAATGTCGGTTATTGACTAACGTACATTAGAGTTAAAAATTAAATCATATAGTGCACATTCTTTGAATAAGTATTTTACATGAATTAATATTAAATGAGACTAGAAAAACTTTTATTTTGTTTTATTTATATAAAGAGAAATAATTGATGTATCTGTAGTGTTTAGTGTAATTCAATTTAAGTAAATCTGAATGGATTAATACCAACACAAGTAAACAATTTTGAACTCGAAAAAATCATACATGAATTAAATTTAACAAAAATTTTATTTAAAGTTCTTGTCATAATTTTTATTCCGTGAGCAATGCCCTTTTACTGTTGTTATGGCGTAAAGCAATTTTGCAACAGTTTAAACAGTTGTACCAACTCTCATTAGATTACAATCTCCTGCAGGTTGATTACGTAATAGTTGATCCTAAAACAAATCACTTTGAAGGCAGTTCTTTCACCTTTGTGTTTGGAATAAAAGAACCGCTCACCGACTGACTTGGCAATTTGCTTATATAATAATAGTGTTTTAATTGATATAACTTATATAAACACTGTTAATATAACTATCCATTTAAACATTCAAAGAAACAACTGAAACTGACTTACCTATACTATTAACTTCTAACCGTAATTGGAAATTTAAATTAGTTTTGATACACTCAATGACAAATATAGTGTTAAACATATTATTTAATGCTGAATTTTGAAATAAAAAAATATAATAAAAGATGGTAAATATATAGCAGTATTTAATATGTTATTAAACGCGGAGTGATAAATTTATTTCAAAGCATAAAAAACTAATTAAAGCTTAATTATGATTACCACAACACTATACAATAACATTATAACATTTACAATTGGGTTTTTTTTCTGTGACAGCTACTTGCGTACTGGATGCATTAGTTGGTTATTGGATATTCTTGCATTGATATCTAATAACACTTCTACAGCCTAGTCATTACTACGCTGAGCATTACCTATTGGCCATAGTTGCACAAATTTAGTGTTAAGGAAAACATGGAAATTATAGAAGTTATAAGAAAGGATAACAACTAGAAACTACAAAGAATCAAATATTTTACCAACTTATAGTCATGATTATAAAATTTCTTGTCTACGAATGTAAAAAAACTAAATAAACTAAATATTTTAGAAATGTATACTTTAAATAGAAACAAGATCAAATCTACAATATATCAGAATCTGAAATACACAGTCATGCTCGCCTGATGAGATCCAAAAAAATCGATAACGAAGAAGCTCAAAAAGAACTGGTTACTTTTTTTGGAAATCAGAGACCCCGATATTTAAAAATAGAGTGTAATCTATGTGAATAGGTATTCTATAATATTTACAATTATGTCTCGTTAGAATAAGTTTGAGTTGCCATTACTTATACAACGGTTTCCTGTAACATTTATATTAGCAGTGAAAATAAATAAGGTAAAGAGGTATTCCATTGCACAATTTTGAATAACTGTTGACAACATAGTACACTATTTGGTTGCATATAGCAAGTCTCAGAGAGTAGTTAATGATTTCACCACAAGAGTGCAGCACATGACAGCGCGCGTTGTATGTACGTCAAACCGCATGTCGAGTACGCGGGGCGGCGCGTCCACAGAACGTCAAACCACCTCAAAGAAAGCCTTCGCAGCAATATTTTATCTCACAATATAAATATTGTTTCCAATTACGTGAAATTATTGGTTGGACTTCTAATTTTGTATTTATATTGTTCTGAGCAAATAGCGCAGTAAAAATGTGTTGCCTAGTCGCTTGATTTAAACTCAAAAATTTTACAAGCAAGCGGTAATTATTTGTTTGCAGGACCACACGCAAATGTCCATGAACACTTGCACAATGAATGTGACTGATAATTAACCTCCCGGCAGAGAGTAACATTCCTACTGTTACAGAGAAAACTAATGACCAAATGATTTCAGCTCTAAAATCAAATTCCCGTTTTGCGTACGTTTATGTGCATTGGACCATATTGCCTTTACTATTCATTCTTTTCTAATAACGCATCCGTTCTCAGTTCATATAACCTTGGATTTATTACCTGTACTGTGTACAAGTATAGTACATACACGCTTGTGTTATCCATCAACTAATGGTACTCTAAGGTAAAGTTCACCAGACGACTGTTAAACGTGATTTGTTTACGTTTAGATTTGGTATTCAAATTTGGTAGCCGTTTTAAAATAAATTTAAAGTAATTTCATAAATCTTTCCTACGAAAACGTCATATTTGAGCCGGTTATATGCCAAAATAAATTGCTTGGAAAACTCTGAGCGACAAATCATGTAACGTAACCCGAAAGTCATGCCACAGATCATGGTCGGAAACATTATGGTGACAAACTGAGTCAATATTACATCGTAACAGCACATGAATCCTTACACTGTCATGCGTCTTCTATATGTCATCCATCACTATCAACTTTGACTTTGTGACTTGAGATAATCACTTCTGTGCCTGCTGAATGTCGAAGTTCTCCCAGGTCTCCTAGGGCGTAATATTTCTTGCTTAGCAATGTTCGATTCTGTAACCGAGTCAACGCTTGGGTACTTTCAAATTGGTTCACAATGTAAAAAAGAAAAAAGTAATCGTGTATCGAATTCGCCGTTATAATAAATAATCTAGAATAAATGAAAGAGTCGTGCAAATAAATTAAAAACACCATAATATTAAGGTCACAGCAAAATAGAAAGATGTTATGATAAAGTAATTTTATACAAATACATGATAACTTAATTTAGCTGCTTAACTATTATATGTATTTATTAATACAATTACTTAAATTAGGGTTATATTAAAAACATATTTATCTGTTTAAGAATACAAAACTAATAATTCTTGATAATGTAATAGAAGGAATTTTAATAAAATTGTGTTCGATAATCATGCAAAAGAAAAATGTAATTTCTCTTTTTAGATTTCACCTTTTTAAATATTTCACTTCATAGTAATATTAATACTACATTGATCTGGTATTCCAGAAGAAATCCCCAAAATGTGTCACCTATACAGTTAAGGTATTACCTTTCTGAGTTATGCACGTTCAAGCAATAAATACATATTTCACTTCATAGTAATATTAATACTACGTTGATCTGGTATTCCAGAAGAAATCCCCAAAATGTGTCACCTATACAGTTAAGGTATTACCTTTCTGAGTTATGCAGGTTCACGCAATAAATAAATATTTCACTTCATAGTAATATTAATACTACGTTGATCTGGTATTTCAGAAGAAATCCCCAAAATGTGTCACCTATACAGTCAAGGTATTACCTTTCTGAGTTATGCAGGTTCACGTAATAAATAAATATTTCACTTCATAGTAATATTAATACTACATTGATCTGGTATTCCAGAAGAAATCCCCAAAATGTGTCACTGGTACAGTTAAGGTATTACCTTTCTGAGTTATGCAGGTTCACGTAATAAATACATATTTCACTTCTTAGTAATATTAGTACTACATTGATCTGGTATTCCAGAATAAATCCCCAAAATGTGTCACCGGTACAGTTAAGGTAATACCTTTCTGAGTTATGCAGGTTCACGTAATAAATACATATTACCTATTGGATTATATATAATTTTAGCTTAGGGTGCTTGCTTAGTAAACATATTGCACGTAAATAATTGAATCACAATAAATATTCTAAAGGAAAAAAAGTTCCAAATTCCTGAATAATTTGGTAAAAAATTAAGTGGGCATATACTATCACAACTTTACCAAGCAAAAAGACGTTTTTATACATAGCAGAATAAAAACATCCTTTCCCATACAACCGTAGGAAGAGTATAGATGTTTGGCTGATGAGTAAGTATATTATATTACAGTTTCATTATTAGTGTTTAAGGTACAATGCTGATGGCAGTACGGCTGTGTTCGGAGCTATAACGCAGGGGAGTGCTTGTATAACGTATTTCCCGTTATATACAATGTCATTAAACGTACGTACTCTTAATGTTAACATTTTCCTGAATAAAGAACTAATTTTATTTGTAGCTTAAGTTTAACGAATATTTTACAACCCAAGAATAAAGTATTGAAACTCCGTATTACAAACATTTAGTGTAAAAAATCCCTACATGGAAATAATAATTTCAACAATACAACTAAATATATTACGCAACTTTAAAAAATTTTAATATATGCTTATTATTAACAAACGAAGACGGTATCAATAAGAGTTTCAATTACTATCGACAAAAATTTACGATTGAACAAGAGGAAATTGGCTAAAACAGCTGAATAGAGCACAAACCCTCTACAATTCACAGCTTGACAGTGTCCCACCCTACACGGACTGAGTCTTTCCCTTGACGGCAATAAATTTACCTTTCCGACCTTCTACGTTTCTATATAAGACAAAACTTGACTGAACTTTGACTTTTTTACTTCAATTTATACTGGTAGAGTCTGTGGTTTTTATAAAATATGTAGATAAAAGTTGTAGTAAAAATATTAGGGAGGTTTATGAAAAATATCCCGTCCAGTACAGTCGGAAGAAAGGTAGATGCAATGTGTGGTTATCATATCAAAATAGGAAACTAAGGATACAACAATAAGTGTTTGCTTCATTGTTTCAAAATTGACACTGGTTATTACACAACTATAGTGGTTAACCATACACATTCCAATAAACTATTAACATTTCCATAAATTTAAAGTAAACGTTATTTGGATTTCCTTGAAATAAATAAAACATTTAGTTACTTTGTGTATATGCCATAAAATAATTTCGTAAAGTTATTCACGAATGAGAAAATCTATATTGTTATACTATTCTTAAAATAACATCTGCGTTGTAAATATTTAATTCACTCACACAAAATAATACCTTTCCATTTTAAAGATGCCTTAGTTTGAAGAGTTTGCTCAACACAAACTGTTTAAAGTTCGCTGTCTCTTACTCAACATTTAAAAGTTTTAGAGGTCAACTTTGAGATGTTCTATTCTACCTCATCAATTTTTCAAAAGTCACTTCTGATTATTGTCAGTCAGTTTTTAAACAGTGTTTTCAATAGTTCATTATAGCATTTATTCAATATACAAATGAAAATATTATATGAATAGCCTAGTCTGCTATTAGAATGGAGATTTCATGAAAATAAAAAAAATAGAATAATAATCAGGGTGGAGATTATTACTTCGTTCCTATAGAGGATAGGAGCAAACCTACTCATGCATATTGTTAATTAATTATACTATTGCTTTAATTAAGTAGTTTTATACTTTGAAATCTAGAACCTAATTTTTGCTGGAAAATGTTTTGTACTGTGTAAAAACATTTATTTATAAAAACACTATTTATCGGATTTAGTTTCTCCAAAGACAAAGTATACTCAATAAGTTATAAAAATTTCACGAAATATAAACTATTATGAACCATTGGATATTATTGAAAGAATATAAATAAACCAAATTTTTGGAGTTAGACTTTCTTATAACCGCCATTGTATCACATTTACATTGCAATATAACACAAAAAATTTTGTCACACCAAGAGCAACTCACCCTATATATATATATATATATATATATATATATATATATATATATATATATATATATATATATATATATGTGTGTGTGTGTGTGTGTAAAGGGTGACTAGTAAGTCTTAGGACGACTTTATAACTTTTAAACGACAAGAGATATCGCGACCAAATTTGGTATACCGTTACTGGAAATTGTAAGCTACTTTTCTGTGTACATGGTGGTCGGATTTCTCCTTTGGGGGACGGCCCGTCGGGGGTTATAAGAAAATCTTAAAGACAGCCTATGTTGAGTTGTACATCATTTTCAAATTCTACTTGAACTGAAAACAATGCCGCAAGCCGGACTTCAAAAGGTTGATCCAGTCGGAAGAAATCGCTGTTAAAAGTTAAAAAAAGTTTATTACCATTTCTTATGTAATAATGGTATTAAACATTTTTTAAGCGTTTTTAAACATAGATTTTAGAACCAAAGGGAAAAGGGTTGTCTGTTTGCTCTCTGCACGGCATATCTTGCTGGAAAAGCGCTATATATTTTTGAATAAAAGGGCCAAAGGGTTGTCTGTCTGCTCTCTGCACGGTATATCTTGTTCGCAAAGTTCTAGAATTTTTTCCTTACGCTCTGGCAGCTCCTTCGAAATTGAGTTTTATAGGTTTATGATGTTTTATCGAGAGGGGCGACCTAGATAGAACCATCATGAACATTTATTTAAATTGCCTAATAACTCATATAAGGGTCTTAAACTCATGTCTAAATGTACAATGTACCTAACGCACAAGAGTTAAACTTTGTATTGAGAAAGCAATTATCGGTTTATAAACACATCAATCTAACACTACATATGATATTTTCCCTTTTCCTTTGAATGTGAGAAGAATGTTAAAAGCAGTTAAATAGACCATGTATGAAGAAGACAAAAATTTGCGAATTGGTACTTTCCAAATCTGCCTACTTTTGCCCAAATTGTTGCCAGCCGGGTTCCTTTGATTGGTTTGATGTGTTTTACCATCGTAAAAAAAATAAGACAGAAGGGAGTTTTCATACATTTTTCGAGATTTAACTGCATCACATTAAATACCTTACATTTTTGTAGAGAGTTAATAAAAAAATTCAACAATAAAATAAATTTATGGAATCGAGTTGAAGTTTTTCCATCTGATTTTATTTTATTTTTCGTGCCATTTGAGCTCTTGTCTTAACCGTAGGGATGTTATTATTTCTACACTTCTTCATGTTTAGTTTACGTAATTGTAAAAATTTTAAGATTTTCTATTAAACTTGTATTACTAGAATAAGTCCAGAGCAAGAGTGCAAGGGGTTTATCTTACTAAAAATAACATATCCAAGTAATTGGCCTTTCACAAGTGACCACTGCCAAGAATAATAAAGTTCCTGGTAATTTACAATAATAGTAACAGGTTATATTAACACTGATTAACACAGCCAGTCTGTTCAGTACATTTAAGGCTCAGACACATATAAGATACTTATCACATAATAAATCCTGTTTTGCATTTGAGGAAATTAGCGAAATCAGATTTTTCTCCTGCCAATTTAAATTTGATATTTACTTACCATAAAATCATTTAATGATTGATAACATATTGGTAAGTTCGTATATGGTTGGATTCACGTTTTTTTTTATAAATTTAATATTTTATACACTTTTTTTATTTAATTACTGACATTTGCTGCTGAAAGACCGTCCTTAACATGGAGACGGGCCAAAACCTTGTAAGGAAAAAAATTGGGATTAAGTAGTGACTACACTTTACTTAGTCCACTACAGGAAAATATCGTTTCTCGAGAGCAAGTACTAAATGCGATGACTCAGATGTCAAGAAGCATTTTACTTTGGTAAAATTAATCTTTGTTACTTTTTAATATCATTACTACATAAATTTTACTAATTGCAATTATTGGTGAAACTACACAGCCTACTAAAGCAGAGCCTCAACCATTATAAATATAAATCTTCAATACAACTTATTAAAACACGTAAAAGATTTGTATAAAATTCATTATTTTGCTTCTTAAATTTGAAAGTTTATAATGTTAACGGTTCCGTGGGATGCCCCTTAATTTCGTCTTGACACCCTCTCCCCTGATTTTTGTTCTGGCTACGCCCTTGCTTACATGTTTAAGTGATAAAAATAAGTCTCAGACAATGCAACTAACTAATTATCGTAATCACTACCTCTTCAACCCAAGAAAGTTACAATAAATAATCCCTCCCCAATCCCTCACTGACCACGATTAAACCAAACAACATTTCGCTGTGACAAAATCTTCCATGAAGTATACTGGAAAATCCTTTTTTTCTCCACAATCCTTCTAGATTTCAATCTCCTATACGAAACACCAATATAACAACATTATATCTTACTTGTCTTACATTTGTTGGAAAATTAATAGCACAGATATTTTCCTGCGCTTTATGATATTTGTCTGATGCCGATAGAGGAATTAAATTGCGACAAATGCAATCGCTGGTTCCATTTCGGATGTAAGGAGAAAATGTATGTAAGAAAAAGAGTTTTTCTTATTATACACAACATTCCAACAATCTTTCTGTAAAATTGAAACGGAACAGAATTGATTGTAACAAAACTGGCTGTACCCCTGATATCACCACAAGATTACAGAAGAAGTAATACATAAAATAGACACAGTTGCTGCTAAAGCTGAAATCGTGCTTATATTTAACGATATCGCTAACTTGAAGAACAGCTTTTTCCAGAAGACTTTGAGAGCGGTGTTAAATCAGAAAGTGTTCAGAAATGCGCTGATTCCCAATAATTTGATGCTGTGTGTGATTTGGGGATAGTCCATTGTACGTCAAAACGATCCTAAATCATCGTTTTTAACGTCCTGGAAAGTAATTTTCAGTAGGTTTATGACAAAACGACCTACGACTTGGATCTTATTAACCAAATTAGATGCTATTAAGTATTCTCTACGTAGTTTCTCTTTCTTCTGGATTAGCTGAATCTTTTCAAATCTTCTTCTTCTCTTTTCAATCTAGCTGAAGTTAGATGGGTCTCAGGAAATTCATCTACAATGCATCTAGATTGTGTGTTCTAATATGGATAAACTAACTATTACCAAGCTAAATTACATAGTAAGTAATAAATATAGAAATGTGAAACCAAATACAGCGGTTTACAGTATAATGACAGAACCGTCAAAATGTGACAAAAACAATGTATCTTTTCATGTTAGGACATAAATGATTATTTTGAGCTGTAATTTGCAGTATATTTACCGTAAATATTCAAAATCAGCAATATTATAAAATATATAAACGTGGTATATCTTGTCAAAAACATGAGAAAAGATTTATTCTGGGCAAACTTAAAAAAACAAGATACAGCGCACAAAGTTTATCAAGAAGGTAATTGAAATTGTTATTTTTAAACGGAATATAAAATACATTTTTAAATATATCAATTTATAGGGGGAATAGGTAATTTAAAAAATTCAAAGAGATAGGAGAAAGGGCTTATGGATCGATCATAATTGATTTTTATTGATTAATAAAGATAAATTCATGAAAAAGCGTAAATTTTATGAATATTTAATCGTTAGGATACATTAATTTTTATTACACAGTTCTTAATAAGTGTTAAAACACCGTTTATATTACTGAAAAGAACATAGTCAATAATGAAGTAATGTATATAAAAGCTGATGAAGCAAGTTTAAGTTATTTACTGTTTAAGACTTCTTCGACATAATAATACTCCTGGCTTTGATGATGATATTTTAGAGAGACTTTAAAACATTGCAGGTAATCAAAATGTATTAAGGCAATAGGAGTTTGTTAAAGAGCTTTGCGTGCAGAGTACAACACGCCATGCACGTCAATGATGGATGATGGAACGTATTATGCAGGAATTCTCATATTATCTGGCAGTTACGATGGGCTTTACATTCATCAAATGTTTCCAAATTAAACAAATGCATGTTTCTAAATGCATGTCAATGATGGATGATGGAACGTATTATGCAGGAATTCTCATATTATCTGGCAGTTACGATGGGCTTTACATTCATCAAATGTTTCCAAATTAAACAAATGCATGTTTCTAAATGCATGTCAATGATGGATGATGGAACGTATTATGCAGGAATTCTCATATTATCTGGCAGTTACGATGGGCTTTACATTCATCAAATGTTAAAGAGCTTTGCGTGCAGAGTACAACACGCCATGCACGTCAATGATGGATGATGGAACGTATTATGCAGGAATTCTCATATTATCTGGCAGTTACGATGGGCTTTACATTCATCAAATGTTTCCAAATTAAACAAATGCATGTTTCCAAATGCATGTCAATGATGGATGATGGAACGTATTATGCAGGAAATCTCATATTATCTGGCAGTTACGATTGGCTTTACATTCATCAAATGTTTCCAAATTAGTTTTGTAAATTACTATTATTCAAGTTATTCTAGGAAGCTGTAAGGCTATAAGGCAACATTTAAATTACTGGTTAAAGTTTAACTTATAACTCTCTTCTGCAATTTGGAGACTCCATCCTAGTCCACAGAATTTCCTCAAAAGACCACGTCATTCCTCAGCTGCGAGAAAACATAACATAGTGGATCACTAGCGTTGTTCTTGTATTGAATACAGGAGCAAAAACTATACTACACTATAAGGCAAAATATACTACACTAGTATTTATATTATGATTATTGTTTATATTTTTAGGTCAGATCTTTATTTAAGGATAGTACATGTTTGCTTTCAGATCTGTCCATCATTACTCATTACATCATTACATTTTTAATATGACCCCCTCCAGACACTAGAGCAATATCAACCCGATACTCAAACTCATTACATACTCTCAGTAGCATATCAGGCGTAACAGTTTGGATAGCAGTTGTTATTTCTTGTTTCAAATCATGGTGGCTGGTGGCTGGGAGAGGTGGCCGTAACACCATATACTTAACCCACTCTTATTTGCTTCTTTGAAATTGTTGGGGGTTACGTCAGGGCTTCTTGGAGGTCAGTGATGAAGTGCTCTGTCCCGGCCTACCTGGCGGCCGATCCATCGCCTAGGGTAGTTGACGATAAGTCACGGACAGATAAGTGCCAATGTAGTGATGCTCCATCCTACTGAAATTGAATTGTTGTGCTTCTTGTTCTAGCTGAGGGAACAGCCAATTCTTCGACATCTCCAGATACCGTAGTCCAGTTACAGTAGCAACTTCGAAGAAAAGGGGACCAAAAACTGTATTGGCTGAAACTGCATAGAAACTTTCACCTTAGGCGAGTTACGTTCGCAGCTATCTGCTAGCTCTTCGAGTCGATTTACCTGGAATGCGAACATTAGTTTGCTGTATGCGTGCTACCTTTTTCTTACTCGTGAACGGCCATCCAGAACTTTTCCCTTTGCACAAATACCAATTCTCTATAAACTGTTTATACCAACGTTTGATACATCACCTACCACGAAGTTGAACACCATATTTCGTTCGAAATGCACTCCGAACAACTATCGTCGATTAACTTCACTGCCGTAGTCAATAACACAACAAGCTTTATGTTTAGCAGTCGCCATCTTAGCATCAACTGACGCTGTCGCCTTGTCACTGCCGTACTCAATAACACAACAAGCTTTATGTTTAGCAGTCGCCATCTTAGCATCAACTGACGCGAACGCCTTGTCAAGCGAACTGCGCCTCAAGTGAACAAATGAGCAAATAAATTAAACCTTAGAGCTTCCTTAATTCACCGACAGATAGTGCTTAGTTGTCCTTTTATTTTCTGCAGCGTTATAAATTTCTAAAGTTGTGGTATTCTTTTTGAATCACCCTGTATTAGGCTACTGCTATTCATTAGGTAACTGCTATTCATTTGGCTACTGCTATTCTTTAGGCTACTGATTTGAATCATGTGCAGCGTTTCACGTCACGAGTTACTTTTTAAATTTAATTAAGTTTTTAGAATAGACTTTTGAAAAAATCTTAAATTAACGTCCGCAACTGTTTGCACGTTATAAGTATGAGTTACCACAAATTCTTGAGAAACAGTTAATGAATCTGGTTGATTTAGTTCTGAAATTTAAAAGATTTATAATGATATAAGGTATGTAGGTTGGGGGAAACTGTTTGTCATGTTCGTCTGTGAAACAACATTAGTATTGGTGTTTTACATTTATAGATATTTTGATTGCAAGGATTCTTATTTTGCAGAAGAAACAATACATATTGATGATTGCAATACAAATTCTGTACCTTATATCCTTTCCGCGGTACTGCTCTAGCATGGTTCACTAGCTACTTGAATGACAGGAAGCAGGTTGTGTCTATATGCGGAGAAACTAGCGATCCACAAAGTGTATCCACAAAGGGGTAATACAAGGCAGCACATTAGGCCCTATTTTGTTTCTAATATATATCAACAATATTGCAACAATTCAGTTACAAGGCAAACTTTTTCTGTTCGCAGATGACAGTTTAATATTTATTTCAGGAAGAAGTTGGCTAGAAGCACAGGCCAAGGCATTGAACGATTTGATGAGTATAAAACAGTGGTTGGATCAAAATATTCTGTCATTAAACATCTTAAAAACAAAATTTATGCCTATTTCTTTAAGCATTAACTCAGAATGCCCATTCAACGAATTGAAAATTCATAATTGTGGAATTTACACAAATGTAATATGTGATTGTAAGAGTATAGAGTGTGTAGTGTCCTATAAGTATTTAGGTGTGGTTTTCGATCATCGTTTAAAGTGGACGGAACATGTAGCTTATTTACAAAAAAAAGTCAGAAAATACATTTATGCATTCAGAACATTAAGTGATATTTTTAGTGACAAAGAAATTAAAACTGCGTATTTTGCTTACGTACAGTCTGTATTATCATTTGGAAACATTGCATGGGGAGGAGCTCGAAAATCGGTCCTTGAACCTCTTTTTGTTATTCAAAAAAGTATTTTAAAAGCAGGGTTTAGGAAAAGTAAGAGATATCCAACTTACAATCTTTTTCATGAAACATCAATTCTTTCCTTACGCCAGTTGTATATAAAAAGTATATTAATAAACATATATAAACATTTTTCTAAAATTTTCTCTTTATCGTCACATTCTTATAATACCAGGCACTCTAATAGAGTGGGGATCTCTGTCATACCATTAATTAAGTTATATTCAAATACTAACTCATTTTATATATCTCAGACCTTATTTAGAAATATATGTAAGAAATTTAGTAATTTTTCTTTATTTGAAACCTTGTCTATTGAAATATTCAACCATAAAGTTACAAGTTTTCTACTGCATATTGGACTTGAGGAGGCCGAGACCTTGTTACTGTCCGGGTGTGGGCGGTCATGACCATTCTCGTACCAACTGTTTGCTTATGATTATGGTTTACCTACGACTAACTGCTACAGTAGACATTACTGAATACTACATTATCCCCCCTCATTCCCATCTTCGGCTGTGGACTTGAAAAATAACCTGTTGACAGATACTGGAATGCACTGATGGCGATGAACATTGTATTAATGGAGACACCTTTGGTTAGAGATATATCAGTGCTACATTCCTGGGAGATAAGTTTGTAAAAACATATTAGGTATTAATAATACGACTCTAGCCTACGCACAGGCTGCTTGCCCATGTAGGCTAATTTCCAAACACTATGTTTAATACTTTTAGTTATTATTTTAATACTTAATACTTATTAGTTAATTTACATATTAATACTAATTGTAATAGTATTGTAATTATACAGGAAGTAAACTTTCTTTCATTTCATTTCATTTCTTGTTCAATTGAAATGGTTCGAGAACGAAAAATATTTTACATCAAAAGTTGATAATTTTGTAGGGTCAAATTAATTTATTACTTAGATAATCTCAAATGAAATAATTTTTTCAGTATATAATACATTTAAGACAATGCTTTATACATTATTGAGACTAATGTTCAACTTTTTACTGCAACACTGTTTGATTAGATTTATTAACATATTTATATATAAAAATAAATTTTAATGGCATAACCAAACTATCCGATATATCAATCTACTTATTTATATACACATTAATAATCGCAAAATTATTTCTTTCAATTCCAGAATAATCATGGAATGTTTAGTCCTTGAAATTGTAATTACTCGATATAACAAGTCGTCAGTTATTCAGTTATAGAAACGGAAGAGCCAGTTCCCTCGCTTGTAGAACTTACTTTTCAAACTTTTTGATGATTGTAATTTTGTTCATGAAGATTCATAATCCTTTGTTTATAAATATATGTAAAGTCTTTCGAAACAGGCAATAAAACATTTCTTCGTCTTTGATCCAGGAGTTGAGTTCTCCGTCTTCTTTTCTCTTTTGTTGTTAGAATTTAAAATCGAATGTGTTATGTCCAAATTATTAGCGGAGATTACATACATTAAATAATTGTTATCCAAAATGTATTTAGTTCATATTTTGATATATAAAAATATGTATACGTGTTAAGATACACACTGCAATATTAAATTTATGTTAAATATATTTGTATGGAGTATTTAATGTTACGTGCATTGTGTTATCTATGAAAGTTGCGCATCACGAGAGAGTGAACCAGATTGTAAATAATAAACCAAGGACTGTTGTGTTAGAACTGTAATTACAGATCTCACTCCTACTTTTCCAATCTCCAACCCGCCTTCCACCGATACAATTACAGTTCAGAGGAAGTAGTAAATTGTTTGTAAATATACTCTGCTAGTAAGATACACATTGCTAACTTGGTCAACTAACAAAATTTCTACTTTGTGTACTCTATGCCTCCTCATTCTTACATCTCCTTTCTCCTTCTCTCATACCTCACATATTTATAAATCTCTCCAACTACTAGTGTATTACGGTAACCTGTCAGGCCAATATCTTAGTTAACATGACTTACAATCAGTAAATTATTGTAGCATTAGTGAGTGTACTACAAATAATTACAGACATCCTGTGATTGATATGGCCTCAATTGGCATATCACAAATACGATACTAAAAAGTTTTTCCCCAATAAACAAAAATAATAAGGTCCGATTGTTAAGCAATCTCACTCAAAAAATATTATCAGAAATTCAGGTGTTAACGCCATGTAGCTTTTGTATATGGACACAGAGAAATACTATATTTTTGCTGTGTATGGATACAGTGAGAGCTTCATCTATGTGCAGTATATGGACAAAGAGAGAGCGATATGTATGTGCAGTATATAGACAGAGAGAGAGCGCTATGTATGTGCAGTATATAGACACAGAGAGAGCGCTATGTATGTGCAGTATATAGACATAGAGAGAGCGCTATTTATGTGCAGTATATAGACACAGAGAGAGCGCGATGTATGTGCAGTATATAGACGCAGAGAGAGCGCTATGTATGTGCAGTATATAGACACAGAGAGAGCGATATGTATGTGCAGTATATAGACGCAGAGAGAGCGCTATGTATGTGCAGTATATAGACACAGAGAGAGCGCTATGTATGTGCAGTATATAGACACAGAGAGAGCGCTATTTATGTGCAGTATATAGACACAGAGAGAGCGCTATGTATGTGCAGTATATAGACACAGTGAGAGCGCTATGTAAGTGCAGTATATATACACCGCTGGACCCTATATTAGGTCTAGCAGGGTCATTATCATATAATTAAAGCGGTAGACCGCATGAGTATATGCACCGAGTTAATTTCCATTTAGTAACTACAACATTATAATATAATAAATCAAAAGGATATGTCAAAACAGTTCTTTGTAAGGAATTAAATCTACATAACTGAGCTTGATTTCAGTGTGTTGTATTTAAAAAGTTTTTGTTTGTTGTAGAATAAATCACTAAAGAGTAATTGCTAATATAAAAAGAGTAAATAAGTATAAGGCGTTTTTTATAAATTGCTATAATACGCTTAGTTCTTATTATGATAACACAAAAAGATATTTTTGGCCACAGCCTACTTTAAATAGAGTAATAAAGATACTTTCAAAACTTGAGAGATTTGTTTTTATATTAAAAATGTAACACAAACAAATGTATATTGAACGAAACCATGGATGAACGGGAAATAAAAGCCGTTATAAGTAGAGGAATGAATAAGAAGTTGTCAGTAAATAGGTATAAAAGCAGACAAGGATGCACTGTGAGCAGGTTAAAATATCCATTCGTATTACATTGTGTTACGTCAGAATACAGTTTTTATGATTTAACGAAAATTTTAATTTATACAAAAACAGCCCTTATTCGATAAGATTATTAAAATTAACACAAAATATAAATACCTTAATATCTAGTCGTGCAGATAGTCTATGTAGTACATTTATTTAATTTACAGCTAAACACGGCTGGAAATTAAATGTTAAAGTGAAATTGCAATTTTTAAATTAGTTTTAAAATGAACTAAGAAAAAATTATGAGATGTTAATATGAATTATAAATGTAGTAATATCTGAGCGTAAATAGCGCATTCGGGATAAAACAGGACATTTAACGTTTAAATAAAATTACTGAGAAATAGTGTGGGTTTGTAAAATATCAAGTAATATTATATGCTTGCTAGTTAATTAAGTTATAAGTTAAAAGAAAATGTAACACAATTAATATTATACTGAGCAGATGTTATAACAAAATATTAATGTTTTATATATATATATATATATATATATATATATATATATATATATATATATATATATATATACCAGATGGTTTACACATACAAATGTACCGAAATATCCGTTTGTAAGGAAATATCTTTGCTATCAATGTTACGTAAAACCAAACGAAAACAAGATTTTCCACTCCTGATCTATAAACATCATCTCCGTCCAGACGAGGGAATCATATTCGTCTCAGTGACTGGTAGAAGTAATAGATGATCATCAACAAAGTTAGAGATAATACACATATCATCAAACTTCCTCGATGATAGATCCAAGAATGTGATCTGGTTCTATTAATGTCACTCGAGATACACGCAGTAGCGTAACTAGAACTTGGTTTCGTGGGGCGTGAATCTGATTGAAGATCACACTAAACGACGGAATATAGAATTAATATAAATTAATGTAACTTGCATAGACCTAATCCAAAGTAAAAACATTCAGCTGTTGATGAATTTCATTCAAAGACTTATGTTAAACATAACAAATAATATGGTACAAGAATTTTGGGAAGGTTCACAAAATTGCTTACGATTTCTATCAATAAAGATATAATAGACATAGGCTACACTCTACCCAAGTCCAAATTACCCTAACCTACAGTATTTAAATTTATTTTTGGAATAATTTATACACAATATCATAATATAATTACTTAACAGTGTGATATGACGTAAATATAAAACTTATAAATATATTAGTTATTTATACCACATGAGCTATCAGAAAAAAGATATATGTAGAGTCTGCTCACTTTACATACAGTTCTTCAAACTGTTTACAAGAAAGGAAATATTTGAATGAGGCTTAACACCTTTTGTAAACCTACTTAACTGTACTGTTGACACTAATGATAACAATTGTTCTAACTGTTACTTTAGTTATAAGTGTAAATTCTACTTTCCACACAGACATTACTTTGTCTAGACACTGGTACTAACTCTGCTGTCGGCAGTAAGCCGGAGCGTCTGGAACAGGAAACTCACGACTTTTAGCTGCTACCGTATTTTTGTGTCCAGATTAATTGACGAACTTATAACGGATGAGTGTTTAAGACAGATTTATGATTGTAGACTACTCTGACTCACAAAGTAACATTCACTATTCTTGTTACACTGAAATCTATCACACCGATCTGTCATTAAAGTGAGCATTTACAAATATATGTTAGTGTACTTTAGCTTCGAGCTATGTAATGTACGCTCACTGATTTCTTAATCCTGATTGGCAATCTTTTCATCATCTCTAAAACAAGTAGTTCTATTGTTTTCGATACTCAAATATAGAACACATTGTTTTATAGACAAAATAATATTAAAGTTGTATTCAGTTGAATAATATATAATACTATATGTAGCATACGTGTATGAAATTGGTACATACAAACCTGCGTATAATTAACGCATAAATTAAGGGCAATATAACATTTGTTGAAACAATCTGCAAACACTTTTTATAATTAACACTGTTTACTACTAAAAAGCTATTGGTTTTTTATGTGCAGAGATGGGCGAGCAGTCTTTAGACTTTGGACTTTAGATCTGAGTTAGAGATAGCGCAGTGTCCAATGTTATGACCTTAACACTATCAGTACCATCGACCTTGTACTTTATCGACTCTCCCCTCATTCTGTTTGATAAGATCCTCGCATAGGCTAGTGGCTTACGACGCGGGGCAGAATATGGCTTAAAAGTAAATAGGCCTAACCTTTAAAAAAGTATTAAAAATATTTTCATATTAGCAACAATTCAAAAATATTAATTTGGTTTTTTATACGTCGAAAATAGATAAAAATGTATTCCGTAAAAATATTAAATCCTTATAAGATATTAATGATTTTCAATAAGATTATTAATAAAAATGTCCATAGCCAGAACCAATATATAAGTAATACATTTCTGTCAAAAAGACGAATCTAGTTTGTGGAAATATGCTCAGAAATACACTTGCAAGAACAGTGAATATATCATACCACATGTACGAGTCATTAGTCTGTAGTTCAATACTACAAATGTTACTTACGTGTCTGTTACTCGTGTATATGTTGCTATGGAGATACACTTGCTGTAGGGTCTGAGCTGGTACTTTATTCAACTCCTTCTGGAATACCTTAATTTAAGAATTAATTTTTAAATGATCAGTATTTAGATTCTGATCCTTGTGCATAAGTTTTAATCAGTTACTCTCCACTTTCTGTTTATCAACCACATTATTTAGTTAAAGTAAAAGACACACGTTATATGTGAAATCATAAAAAAATTAATATGTAGCTTACACGTGCATGCTATTGTAGCTGTACTTGTATTTTAGAAATTTTTAAAACCGGTAAAAGTTTTTTTGTATGTTTTACCAATACCGGGATTACTTGAAAACATTACATTTTTGTACAACCCTCAAAGTTAGGGGGAAGTTGTGTTAGTGGGTGTTCGAGGGCCGGCTTTTGCCGGCATTCACAAATATGATAATGCCTTGAGTGACGGTAGACACTAAACGGAACACAAAAACATACAGCATTGGGCCACAGTGAAAGTTTGTTGAGTTATAATTGTTGTAATGTATTGTGTCAACACTTCCCACCGTAGCTAAGTTATTTGAACAGCTGTGAAGTCGATGCGAAGTTAACTATTTATAATGTGTGGTTGTCAAGTCACCAAGATTGACATTGTCTCTTACGGGGCTTAGAAATAATTTGAAACACATATCCGTGTGAATAAATATATTTCAGTACAACACTTAGGTTGAATGTTTTACGAGAGTTTGGTGAATGGATATAGTACGTAATTCACTGCAGAATACATTATAAAGATACCTAACTTTAAATAATTATTATCTGATAAAACATTTTTTATCAGGTGTGGAAATATTTGTTAAAAGCTTTACTTGATGTAATAGAATGGCTGCAACAGTATAGTTTATTATTTGTAACATATTGTCTCTGCAGTGCAATTATTTAAGTGGAAATTAGTTTTTGACATATGTATTTTTTTTTTTTCAGAAAAGCTCTCAAATTTATTTTAATTAATCGTTGCACATTTTGTTTTATTTACAGAATCTAGTTTTAGTTTCTTTTGCTCAGAGTTTCTCAGAGTGGAAGAGAGGTAGAAAATCGGGAGCGTGGAAGGAAATGAGCGTAAAACAACGATAAACTCTGACTTCACGGGTTTCCTGTTAAATACGGATAAAAAATTAAGTTTCTTAACCTTCTTTAATGGCCCTCGATGGTAATCGGTATTAATACGTGGAAAGTCCTCCTCTACGGGTGGTATTGTCAGAAACACTGTCAAAATTCTCTACAGTTTAACCGCAATATGATAATAGTACAATAGGACTGGTGAGCAAGGTCAAACCACGCACTCCTACAGATACAACCTGGGACTTCGCAACTTCAATTATACTGCGGAAGAGATATAAGGCATGGTAATAGGATAATAAGGTAAACTCGGAATTATGGTGATGAAATTACTTTTAGATTTGAATAACTGTTATTGAAATAAAACTTGGTTCTGAAGATGGCGAATTTTTAAAAGTCAACTATAAGTACAAAAATAAAAAACAAACATAAAAAAGCCAACATACCAGTACAAGAGAGCAAGCAAAAATTCACTACAATCATTCCATGGTGCGGATTTTTTTCAAATCAGGAAACCTGTGGACGAATGTACGTTACGGAATAGTGCAGAAAATCCAATGGCATTACAGGTTAAACTTTATATATGTAATACATTAATTTGGATTTTATTACAAGACATCTAAGACAATTACTGAATGGTTGCGGTTAGCTATTAATAATTCAGGGCTTTTTTAAATCCGCAATAAAATTAATACAATCATTAAATTCCCTGACACGTTTTTATGGAATGTATATTGGTTCCTTGACGCCCTCAAAGGAAATCAGACAATTCACTTAATAATTATAGCAATAGATTTATTCCAGTCACTTTTAACAATTAGTGCTTCAGTTAATTAAAACAAAGAGACACACGTGCAGGGCATACTAGCTTAATTAACGGGAATAAACGTCAAAATCACGTGACCGGAAGGTTAACAACACCCTTTTACACTCTCTCTCTCTCTTTATTACTGAACCGCAATACCGGTTGTAATATAGATATTTATACAGAGTACCGTAGCACATCTGATCCGTACTGTACAAATATTTTGTAGCATACACAATTTCAATCTCCATGACGGATAATGTACAAATTATTAAACTTATCCCTAATTTTTACAAATGATTTGATTAAATTTCTTGTAGGTAGATAGCTTGATGATAGATTTATTAATTACGTTTTACAAATGTAAATGAATGACAAGTTACTGGTGGATAATCAATAGATTCACTCTAATTATAATGCTGTAGCTTCGTAGTTAACACAACACGCATGTTATTAATACAGGTAAATGCTATTTTGGAACCCTAATCAATCATATAATAATAAATATCAAGCCAGGACATATAACTGTAAGGGTTTTAAGAAAAATTTAAAATGAAAATCACAGTTGTCTTGTTAATGATATCTGGCTTATAATTAAATAATCCACATTAATAAACTCTGTATTCCTCCTTGTCTGAAATGAGTGACATTTTTAATTTTGTTTTGTAATTAGTGATATCACAATATGTAACTAATCGCTAAAGAATGTTAGGTTATTAGTTCTTATAAATAGGTATGTTTTATTAATTTTCGACGAATTCATCAACAATTTTTTTTGTATTTGATCGAACTTAATATAAAGTATAAGTTTTGTATATGAAACGTTCTGGTATAGATAAGGAGCGACTGTCAGGTGTGTTCTAATAAACTGTGCATCTGTGAACTGTCTGTAAGTTAAAACTGTAAAATATTTACTCTTTCTCTAGTGCTCAGTTGATTTTGGAAGATAATTGTAATTGTACTGTTGTGTTATATAGTTATGTATTGTGAACTATTATATATTATTTGTGTGTCGTAGTCCTTAGTATTACTATTTTAGTATGTAGTAAAATGTAATTTGTTGTCATAGCACCATCTGAAAGGTTTAATATCACTTTATCTGTATCTGGTACCTAGGCATAAGCTAACTTCTAAGGTAGCCTACGGTTTATGAAAACCCATCAAATCAACTTAGTCATCCAAAATAGCCGCGTAAAATCCGTTAAAACGAAGGTTTTAGTAAAGAATACATTATTAAATAACTTGTCGAAAACATTTGATCGAAAACAATTAATTATTTGTAATTGGAAAATTACAAAAACAAGAAAATAAGAGCAAAGTATAACTAAATTCATACATTAAAAGTGACTTAGAAACCATATTCACAAAATAAGTAACCCCTTATTAAATGAAGAACACCAACTGGCATTTAACTTATATATTTCACGTTATGGTAAAACAACGTAAATCAATAATCCTAAATAAATATTTAAAATTGTATAATACCAGTATTTGTATTGTTATCTCTGAGAAATGATAAGATCTGTCTTATTTAACCCAAACATATAATGTTAGTTGTTTATTTTGTACATTATTAATAGAACACTACATTGTTTCTATATCACTAGAACAATGTTTGTGTTAGACCTACTCAACGCAAATCACACTCAAATAGTTATTTTGTATATTATTACTAGAACACTACATTGTTTCTATATCACTAGAACAATGTTTGTGTTAGACCTACCCAACGCACATCACACTCAAATAGTTATTTTGTATATTATTACTAGAACACTACATTGTTTCTATATCACTAGAACAATGTTTGTGTTAGACCTACCCAACGCACATCACACTCAAATAGTTATTTTGTATATTATTACTAGAACACTGCATTGTTTCTATATCACTAGAACAATGTTTGTGTTAGACCTACCCTACGCACATCACACTCAAATAGTTATTTTGCAGTTGTTACTTGTTTTTTTTTATTGTTATATTTGAACAGACAAAATTTATTGTAAACATAGATTGTTTCCTTGTAAAACTGAAATTTATTTTTATAAACATTGAAAATTTATCCTCGTTTCACTATTTTTTTCTAGTTTGTTTTTGTACCAAAGCACGTGATCTAAAACTTTATTTTAATATCAACAGTTACTCGTAGCATTTTGATGATAAAATTAAAACATGTTATTGTAATATTAATGGAGCTAAATTAATACAAACTTTTAATTTTGACTCAAGGCAAGTTATATTTATTTTAAAAATGTTTAGTGTAAAGTGAAAATTAAAGATTTTCAAAAAGCATTTTAATAGTACCAAAAGAATATTTAAAGGCCTTGTTTTTTTGGAAATTACTACGCTACCCTTTAAAATAAACTTAAAATAATTTAATCTCTACCTAAGATAAATACAATAATATATACTGTTATTATACTTTAATTTATATTGTAATATATCTGATATTCTAATAACTTTTATAATTTCATAAAAATCACTGCACTTATAAAAAGCTAATTATAACAAGTATTAAACTATTTTATATAGTTAGATCAGGTATCGGATCCACACTAATGAGAATTGAGGTTAACTCAGATACGAGACACTGAATTAAATGTTTGTCAATACTTAGCTTTTAACTTTAAGTAATTATGTTATGAGTGATTTTGTCATAAATGCTAGAGTAATGAGTAACTGGTAATTAATACTAGGCTATATATACATAAATAGTTCCAACAGACTCAGCTATACTTTATATACATACGCTAGTTTTTGAAAGTAAATAATATCACCTACTCGGCCTACAATATATATGTAGTAATGAGTTATACGGTGAATAATCTGTGTTTGACACATTTTGAAAAAGTTGTTGTGAAATTATTGTTACTCAATATTAAAATATTATGTTTATACATATAATATGCTATATCATAACTTTATTTGTAATAACTATTTCTAACTAATAATGTTAGTTATAACTTAAAAGAGAATAGAACTATATTAAATCATTCCTTGACGATGTAATTATGTTATCATGCACACGTATTATGCATGCTTAAAGGATTAGTTATTATATTGGGATAGTTTTAGCACCTATTAATATCCATAAAGTCTTACAGAAAAATAAAAATGTCAGTTTTTTTATTTTTAACTTAATTTTCTGGGAGCTGAAATTATGGATGCCAGTACATCATCTTACTCTGACTACTAGTAGGTCTTGGAGTTGTTAACAATACAAATATCATGTTTAATGGAGTTTGTGTGTTACAAATGTAACTTGTAACATAATTAAGCGTTTTCCTCACACACTGTTGATATGGCGAGGTTATTACTCTTGTGTAGGCGAGCCAGAGTTAGAAAGTAGAATTACATTAATTACGAATGATGAGTCGCTTAGAACTCTCCTGCTGAAAACACTCCACTACAAAGTAACAGTATTCCCTTTGGTTAACCTTTGTAATTGCAAAACGACTTAAATATCTTAACTAAAATTACTTTTATTTCTTCATTTAAAACAACATTTTAGATTACTAAACAATTATAACATGCGCTAGTAAGTTGTATGTGTTAATAGGAGACGTATAAAGTAAGGGGATATTATTATATGGGATATACTGAATAATATGTAATATAAATATATTCTAAGATAACATTGCTTGCATCAACATTCAGACAGTACATTATGTTTACCTCTGTTATATAAAGTAACTCATATACTAATTCAGTTACAGTGCTTAGTTCAATAATAGTCGAAGATTAAATGTTGGTGGAGAATATCTGAAATTAATATTATATTTAACCTCGTTTCATGTTCTTTCTGTCATATTCAGAGACTTCTCCAGAGTGTTTGTTGTCCACCATATAAGTAATGTATATGTCAACAATAAGGAAATTAATATGTTACAATATATGAATGTTTAAAAAAGAATTGTGTTCAGGACTATATTTAATTACTGTAACATGAGTAAAAGATTTAAAAGAGACAAAAATTAAAATTTGTTGTTGAATTTACATTTTATGGGAGCATTTTAATTTTTTTTTGCGATGCTATAATTGTTAAAATTTTAGAACATGTTAAACAAATACTCATTGAATAATATTCTTAAAAATCCTAAAAACACGAAACAATCTTAAGAAATATATACCTTTAAACTTTACCTAAATTTCTAAATGCAGTAGGTGGACTCAACCAAAAGTAAATTTTTACATAAAAATATCATTATTAAGAATTTTTTAACAGACTTCTATTAAAATATTGGAATAGGACAGTTTTATTTATTTCTTAATTGTTTTAAAATCTTTGTCTCCTGTACAGAACACATGAAAGTAAACACCCACTAGGTTAAATAAATAATTTAAACATATTGTTTTTATTTGCTACTCCTTTTCAAAAAAATAAAGGTCACAGAAAAAATATTATTATGGTCGATATTGCTGCTCCCACCTTAGCCCAAGGAACTAATTTTTATATTTGATGGTTTTGACACACAGGAGACACATACACTTGAAACATACAATAACTGCGCATACAGAACATCACTACAGAACGCAACTACACGTAAATGCTGTTAATTGAATACAATAACCTTTGATGTTCCTAAACAGTCTGTTAGTAAATTAATAATAAATTGCACTGTTCATTTATAAGGTAAATAGCTTTTTAAATCTATTTTTTATTACTATGTGTTTATGATATTTAATATTGTTATTGATTAATTGTTTAGATTTTACAAGAAGTTAAGAATAATTGTTGACTGTTTATAATAAGTGGGAAACCAAATAAGTTCTATATACCGTAAATGAAGAGGAAAATTAATATACTGTGCCCTTGATTTGTCATTAATTTATTAAAATTTATGTCTGACGTTTATGTTTAAGTAATACTGATAAAACCAAGTAGTTTATCAATATTGTCCTAACAAGTTTAAAATATTTATAATTACAACTTTTTTTCTTTAAATTAGTTGCCATTTGCTGTAAAATACTTAGTTAAAATAAACAAATTGTTATCCACTCGTAAGAGTACAAAGAACGTGTAGTGCAATGTGTAAACCACGATTATACGACCATAATTCAATATCCTTTCAATTCCACTGACATCAATATTTATGAACTGTCAGACCATTTGTTCCTGAGTTAGCAGGATATTTCTTAGTGTAAAACCACACTATACGATCTTCTATAATATATCTGAGGCCCTCGTCGTCACATATAAACAATTATGTACGCTTCAGATTATCCATCTCAATATGTTTAATCATCAGAGTTTCAACCACTTTCGTATGCAACTCAAGAAAAAGAAAACATTGTTTTATAGTTTTAAAATCTTATACTCTAACCAGTGACTGTTTATAATTCAGACTAAATTAAAATGTCGTTAGTTAAAAGCGTTTCTTAATACATTCACTGTTTTCCAGAACAACTAAACTCCGTAGTAGTCTTAAAGAGCATATTACAATCTACTCGTAATAGAATAAAATTTTAACAAAGATATACAAAAAAAATTACAATAAAGATGATAATTTTAAACTCTTGTAACAAAAACTATAACAAAATTATATAAACGATAGTACGAGAGTTAGTTTATAGCAGTTTAAAAGTCCATAAGTGTTCATTTAAATAAACTTCAATTGTATTATTAGTGGTTGAGAGGGAGGTCGTTCTACAATGTAGGGAGAGAAAGTGAGAAACACTTCCTCTTGACATCAAGTCTGATTTAACGAAAATACAGCATATAGCTATGACGTGTGCTACGATGTTAGATCTCTTCCTGGAACAACAATCGCTTGCTCAGGTACTTCGTGAAACAGGATCTTGTGAACCGTGCTTATAAGCATTCTACACGAGAATTTCACTGAAACAGCTTTGATGCCTAATTTGTGCATAACAATATGGAATTACTTGTTTATTTTCACCTAGATTGCACTTATGTGATATGTTATTTATACCCGTGAGGAAGAGATTATATTGCAGATCTCAAAATTTAGTGTTCATCTATGTACTGTATCACTAGACAATGGACATTTATTGGAAAAAAAAGGTTTTTATTCATAATATTTTTATCGCAAAAACCATTTTTAAACATAGAAGCATCTTGAAATGATTTTAAATCATATAAAATTTAAAATGAAGCGAACAGCGTGTTTGGAGATCATGGGTACAATTTACATGACCTCGGGAGCTGTTGCTGTATCACAGGACTAGTAAATAAAGGACTGAATGTGCTGAAGCTACGTAAATTCCTGCATCAGATTTCTGAACCTGTAGAGACCCCTCAGTCTGCCAAGATGCTGGATAGCATGAGTGATGTGATGGTCACAGAATGTAAGGTTGCTGTCAAGCAAGATTCCGAATACTTTATCATGATCACACAATGCCACAAACTCAACATCAAGAATGATCTCCACACCTCTGTACATCAGTGCCTGTACCATATTGTGGGATTACGTGAAGGTCAGAGATTGAGATTGCTTAGATTGAGGTTCAGACCATTTAACGAAACACGGTTTTCAAATTTCCGACTTATACAGGCAATATATTTTGAAACTGAGCTGGTATTCATATTATTAGCGCAATTCCAGTCAACATGCATGTTGTAACTGACTGTGAATAATCCAACATAAAAATAAAACCATAACTTTATCTGCCTTTTCCATCAATAAAATTACAAATCAGATTCGACACTTCACCTTTCTTTCATTGCAGCATCTGTTATCTGAAGCTGTCTCAGACTTGACTCTTAGTATCTCGTTCGTCTGAAAAGATCCAAAGAAATTCTAAATTCAAATTGAACCGACCCTTTCTACTATGCTTAGAGAACATCGTGGTGCACTCATCTGTACACATGATGAGGTAATGAGTAAACCACTTCTTCTATTTATAGGTGTCTCTGATGTTGAAAAGGTTTTAAAGCTTCGTTTTGAGCTTCTTCGTTGCCGACTTTCTTTGTATCTCATTCCATGAGTCATGAAAGTCCCATGAGACAGCGTCAAATACTACACACTGCAATAAAAGGAATTTGAATTTGAGCTAAATTCAACATTTAAATATTTTACTTGTTTTGACAAAGTAGGCTACGGCCGCGGGTAACAGCTACTTAATTTATAAATAAATACAAGTTTAATGAGGTCAAATCCAAATAAGTGTTCTCATGCAGAACATATAATATCGTACAGTATTTTATAAATCTACAAATAATAACAGATGACCAATTATGTAAGGGTGTTCAACAAAACTAATTACGCCCTTAATTATTAACATGAAACTTTTTTATGTGGTACTTCAAAAGACACACACAAAATTCGATAAGAATAAAGAATAATGATAAGTTAACGTGGGTAAAGCTTATATTTTAAACAGAAAAATCTTTTTTTATCACAATCCACAATAACAAGCAAAATATTTTTCTTTAACTCTAATACATGTGTGAATACAACCCAGTCAGTAAACAATTTTCCAAAGTGATATAGATGTATACTTTAATGTGGTAGAAGTTTGAAATAACAACACTTATAAAATTAGTGAAACAGAAACTGGCCTAAATTTCTTTTCATTCCTCAGATTTTTTAAATTTAAAGTGATTTGATATGCCTTACTAAATAATTTATACTAACGCCTTCGGAGAAAAAAATATTTCTCTAATACCGTTCAGGCTGTGTTTTTAGAGGGATATCAATAAATAGAGACTCATTGTTGATGAGTTAGCATTAAAGTAAATACTTCAATTATTAAAAATGATTTCTCACTGGGAAACTGTAGGATGGTAGCAGTGATTTTATTCACGAAGACAAAAATCAGACGAAAGTCAACTGCTTGGCTTCCGGCATGACAGGATACTCTAAATTGAGATGTGCGGGATAAACCTTTGTTCTTCGTTTAGCTAATGACGCGATTAACCGAGTGTTTATCTATCAGATATAAATAACAGATGTTGGGAGCATCAGATAGTGATTTGACTCATCTCAGAACCTCATGCTGTTTGCAATGAACACCTGCACTGTCTCGTGACATGTGCTCATTCTGCGATCCGACTTCAGTCGGTTTTATTATGATTAATAAGTAAGCTGTTAACGAAATTTCAATCACCGTAAATGGAGAGTTGGTTTGGAAGCCACCTATTTAATTGAAAATAATGAAATTAATGATTTATTCCAGCATTTATATTATACAAAACAAATTAAATGAAAATTTCAATGGAAGACACTGACCACTATTACAAGTATTATGGTCAGTGATAATATTAAATAACAACTAATACAATTCTTGAGTCCATAAATATTACGTTGCTACCAGTTGAGCCGCACTTTGTGGCGTCTGTCAGACATAGCTGACTTTTATCTTGCTAATTAACAAACTACAAACATATTTAGGCTAAAGACAAAGTATACTTGAAAAGCTATAGTACTTGTACCAAAAACATTTTACTTTATGCTTATAATAAACAAAAAAGTAATACTCACAATGTTTAAAAGAAAGACTTTTAATTATTAGTTATAATTAAACACAAAAATAAACAACTCGCTCCATAGAAGAAATTTATTGAAGAAACTTACAACAAATAACTTGTAACAAATAAATATTTCAGCTATACAGCTTCCCTGATACAATTAATCCTTGAAATGAGAAACATCTGGTTGACAAAACAACCAGTTTTTAATTTTAGCGCAAAAATTATTTATGTTTTGCGCTTTCTTTATTTCCTCCGGTAATATATTGAATAATTTTGGACCGATAGACTGAAAAGAATGTTTAAATAAAGACTTGGATACTTTCAACGTTTTGAACATTCTACGATCGATGCTTCTGGTCAAATATAAAAGAACTGTTGTCACAGTGTTTCCCCTACGCAAATGAATTAATCTCAAACTTTAATAACATAAAGATGCTAGATAGGTAAAACGTTCATATCAATAAATAGAGGAAAAGAGCATTCCCTTTTTGGTTTCCTTAGAATTAATCTTATAAAGTGGTATTGTATTACTCTTAATCTTTCAATTATGTACCTGTGGGTCCCTCCCCAACAAATCACACCATATTGCAATCTAGATTCTATTAATGAAAAATAAATACTCCTTAAGAGTTGCGTGCTACAAATGTTTTTTTAAAGTAAAATTTTCTAATTGATGATTTTAATTTAGTTTGAACTGTTTTACGTGTGCTTCCCAGTTTAAATGTTGATCAAGAACCACCTATAAATATGTAAATCTTGATTCCTTCGCAATGCATTCGCTACTGCATTTTTCGTTTATGCAATGTAAACTATGATACTTTAAAACTGTACTTAACTGAAAACCCTTAAAATTAAAACTAAAAATCAAATTAATTAAATCAATTGGCTGAGATAGGAGCTATCTAGTAATAACTGAGATACTTATAATAAACTTCCTCTGGATTCTTATAAGATTTCGCTCAAAAAATCAAAGTATACTCTTAAAATTCAGTATTATTTAATTATAGTTTGAAAAGTTGGCTGCGGCACACGCCATACATTACGGTTCGGTGTCACTTAGTATAGACCAGCAATAAAGGTATTAGTATCCTTGTGTTCAACTCCAGTATTTTACAACTTCTCGCACCAGAAGGCAATAACCTACGAGGCATCATTCTCCATCAGTAGGGAAAAGAAAGAAAGAAAGAAAGAAAGAAACACTTCTTTATTGAGGCGAAATTAGGACCACATGGTCCTTTCTTACATTTAACCTCTTAAAAAATTAATCTTAATAATGCAAATTAAGGCTAATTAACTATAACTTACGGTATTCCATTCACTATTCTATTCACACAGTCACGATTCAAAGAGTAGCCCCGCCGCCCGCCACGATCATCCGGTCCAGGTATTTTCGTCTCAGCTCCGCCACAAACCGTTTTCGGCTCTCAATTTGTTTGACAGGATCTGGTAAGGAGTTCCATAATCTACAGGCGGTAACGGTGAAGGATCGGTTATAGGTTTTGGTTCTGTGTATTGGAATTCTGAGACTTAGTGCACCAGACCGAGTTTCTCTTGCGCCACTCTCCGCCAAAAACTGAAAGTTTTCAGATAAATATTTTGGTGAATCCGTATTAATAATAGAATGTAATCAAAGTAATTTTAATACGTGATTTAAAAAGTAATTAACCAAACCCAAAATGCAAATTAAATTAAATTAGTCAAACCAAAATAATCACAGCTATTTCATACTTACACTTACCTAATTACGATGATTTTCTTTGAATTTCTGATTTATAGTTGTCAGTGAGATAAGAATATTGGCTGGCATGAATAAAAATAATCATGCACTATCGCTAATAGTAAAAAAATACCACCTAAAAATGTAATAATAATATATGGTAATGGAATAACCCATGTAATTTATTTTATATCATATTTTAATCAACAAAAACTGTAAGACCACAAGGAAAGTAAAGAAATATTGTGGTCATTTAAATAACACATGACTTGATTTCATAACTATTTTATTTAATTTGCACACTAGAACATGTTTTGTTCACATAAATTCCAGTAATATAATATAAACTAGTAATACCAATAAAATATTGATAGAAAGTAAATTTTAAGCTCATATTACTCGTAAAATATATATATATATATATTCCAAACCCGATTCTGGCAAATAAACTGTTCCTTAATGCACTTAGACCTGACGTACATTGTTTAATTTTGCATAAGTATACACGATTTATTTCTTGAGATAACACCAGTATTCAAATCGTTCCTTCGGATTTATTTATATTATTAGTAAATGATGAAGCCAAATGACCAGGATTGCACTGGTATACCTTGTAATATAGTAAATATATTATTAGGATTCACCTGATAACTCCAATAAGGTTGTGCGTCTACTGTTGCCACATATCCGGAAGCAGTAGCGATTATCGAGATTGTCAAAGGTACAAAAAATCCACATGATTGAACAATGTTTCTGAAATAAAAACATAGGAGAGAATAAAAATATATCAAATCATATTATTACTAGCACTGATTTGTCAATATTTTTCTTAAATATACTAAAAAAATCCATTATAAAGTGTCCTTATTAATATAATCGTTTCTGTGTGTTTTCCTGAATTGTGATCTTGAATGTCTCAGGCGTGCCAACTTAAAACCCCCAATCGTACAGTTACCAACAAGTATTCATTTCCCATAAACCAATAATTTTTTGTGTCAATCAGTGTAAAGAAACCGTCTGGAACGGTAATATTCACACCTGTCACTCAAAGAAATCAGTTCAAGCAGGGAGCAGACTCCCTCAAAAATGTTCCAATCAAAAAAGCATAACAGTATTTGCCATCTTATTTGATTCCTTCTTGCTGATTAGCCTTTTTTAATTAACTTAAAGGCCCATGGGTTAAAAGCTAATAATGTCAGAAAGCAACGCAAAGAATAAAGACTTCTATACATAACGTACTCTATGGTGGGAAGGGTTGATTCAATGTGAATTTGAGTTTAGCTCCATTTCACTTTCCTCTTAGTGCAGCGTCTGGAATCTGACGGTATTACAGACTTGACCCCTGGAATTTAGAGTCATGATTGTCTTAAGAGATCCACAAGTAGCGGTGTCGAAGAAGCCTAAAATGAACTCTTTTTGGATCTCTTGAGATGACTCCAAATTCCAGGAGTCAGTGACAACGTCAGATTCCAGACGCTGCACTAAGATGAAGTTTTACTGGAGCTTAACTGAACTATAAAAAATTCATTAAAATTAAAATGTCAAATCTGTAAGCAATAAGAAAATTTGTTGACATAGTTTAAGACGGTGCGATTTTTAAGAATGGTGAGAAGATATTTTTATTCTTAAGAACTCGGGTAAATCTCTTAAATAGGTTAGCAAAGTTTTTAAAGATTTACAGTATTATGATGATAATAGAATGGAAATATTTAGATATAAATTACATTAGGCAAATTTTTTTAATATTATTTCCTGATAAATTTTATAAATAGTATAATATAGTATAGTATAATTTTATTTTCAGATATACAATGTTTGATCACATTTCCAGCTATTATTAATTATTACGTTTATGTTAAAAGGTTTGGTTTTCTAATTACTTGCAATCAAAACGTTCACTCCCACATCTTAAAGCGGTAGGTTGCGCTACTCGCCATTTCAGTAGACAGTGTGCAACTTGGGAACCAAATTTTTTGCAAGGTTCCTCTGCTAAATCCATTTGAACTTAAACTACCAAACTTTAAAAAATATTTTAAAACTTTTCAAGATTTTTTTGAATGTAGGCAGTTAGTATAACATTTTTTAATTTACACTAATGTAAAACTGACAGTTTATAAAGTATTTTACATTTTCATCTAAATCAAGTCTCTCGAAAGGTGACTAAGATTTTATAAAATTATCCAATACATATTATTCACTTTAGGCCTGACTTCTATAGCTCTGCTATGTGCTCCATAATTTCAATAATATAGAAAGGTTTAGTAAATAATAAACTGTATAATTTCAACACCTGGACGATAAAGAAATTTGTAAAATCTAAATTGATTTTGTCTGAGAATTGCTAAAAAATAATCTATATTATCCTTGATTAAAATACTCGTAATTATATGAATTAAATTCAATGACTGATCGATGATATTTTACATAGCAGGCAGTGAAATGTGGGGAATAATACATTAAACGGATGGTTATAAGACTAATATTATTTTCCTTGTTAGACAGTATATAGTTTTTTAGATGGTCTTATGTTGTTTAGGGTACGGTTTTCGGTTTTTAGGAGGAAAATTAAAATCGTCTATCTGATCTGGGACGCATTGCACTACAACCCGCAAAACGATTAAACAAGATCAATTTTAACAAAATTCAAATTTTTATTAAACACGGACTTCTAGTAGCTTATATTAAATAGTTTCTAACTGTTTTGATATAAAAATAGCCCATTTCAAATGTATTGACTTAATAGCCTATGAGCCTCGATTTTGAGTGTAGTGTCAATTTACTGGATAACCCTGGTTTATCCCGGAAGGATTTGGATCCTTAACGCTAAAAAACCTGTAAGTATGTCAGTGCAAAGCTGAATTTTATATTTTATTCAAAACAATTACTATATTAAAGACTCTTGAAGCAATTGAAAAAGGTCTACACAAGTGGTCAGTAAAAAACACTTTAAAAATGAATTATTGGCTAAAAATAAATAATAGTATATAATTATTTAAAGTAAGTAAAACATGTATTGGTGTTGTTTTATCAACTACTAATTAGTACAATGACAAACTACAATTTTAACTATGAATAATAGCCTATATAACAACCAAGCTTTAATAACTTATAAACTATAAACTCAAATCTAGCAATGAAGTTTATTTATTACTTAATCTATTATAATATTTGTCAACTTTGTTTTAGTACATATTTACATACCTACGTGAACATGCACTCATATAAATTCATAAATACATGCATACACACAACGTGAATATTCTATTAATATATACAACGTGCTTAAAGTGGAATGAAAAGATTACGCTATGTTTATTACCATTATCAATAAATAATAGTTTATAAAAAGCAATTATTCTGTAGATCTTTTCAAAACAATTTTAAATTATTAACGGTCAAAACTAAGTGTACATCCAAAATAAATGTAGAATAATAAAACAGAAATGAAAGAATAAGAAATTGTTAAAGAATACTGGTACTTAAACTAAAAAAGACATTTACCTCAGTGCACTATTAAACATTCTATTGTACAAACATTCAAAAGCCAACGTCCTCAATCAATCGAGGAGTATATGTATATTATTTCATTTGTGTCATTTCCAAGGTTGTTTAGTCCAGTTTAATTTATAATCAAAAATCTTCCTATGCATTTTAAAATATATCTTTTTATAAACAAACAAATTTATAATATTTATTTCTTTTAGTACTTTTTTATTATACAGTAAGTTAAGCAAACTTACTTTTACTTAAAAACATATAAATTTATAGAAAAATTGTATATTTGACTTTTTTGTGATGTGACTAAATGAAATTGGAAGTAGTTAAACACTTTCATTTTATGTAACGCCAATTGATAAGACTTAAAATTTTTTTCGCGATTCTTAAAATTTAGAATATGTTATGAAAAGAAATTTAAATCTTTACAATTAGTTGAACAGTTTGGTAAAATTAAATACATATATGTGAGTCTGCACAATATAACATAGGATTTCTAACAGATCCCTTACAGTATATTTTGATGGATATTTTGAGCGTATTTAAAAACAGCTGTGGTCAAAAGAGATAAAAAAAAGATTAATATGAAAATGAACATTACAATGGTTTGGTAGACTACAATGTATAAACTTATTCTACTTACCTGGTTCGAGTAAAATGGAAAAGGATGTTGTCTATTTGAACTTGCAGTGTTGAACGTTCTCTGAGGTATGGGAGGTTCTTTTCGAATGGGAAGAATCAGAACACGAAGTAATAACCTGTCAAATAATATTTATGTACCGTAACATTTGTGTTTTCTGCTGTTTCTGTTGATAACAATGAGTAACCTGTAAAACAATATTTATGTACCGTAACAGATGTTTCTGCTGTTTCTGTTGAGAACAATGAGTAAAGTGTCAAATAATATTTATGTACCGTAACATTTGTGTTCTGCTGTTTCTGTTGAGAACAATGAATAATAATTGATAACCTGTCAAATAATAATTATGTAGCGTAACAGATAAAAAATTAAACCTAGAAACAGTTTTTCAACTGAGATATGAAGCTGAGGAAACTTCCTGCTGCACCTTAACGTGAAATGTATTCTTCGCATATTTTGGGGTGACAGAATATTGAAGTTACGCCCAAAGTCAGGGTTTTTAAACTGTCTCCCGTACTGATAATATCTAGTACTAAAGTGGCCATGGGGGTATGAATGGGTATTGAGAACTATCTAGATACATAGAATTCTTTTCTTGCAAGAGAAAATACCATGTATTGCATTGGAAAAGTTAACTGATAATTTTGACACGCACACCACAATTTCCCTCACTCAAACATACAAGGATAGTACAAGTAAATTTATTCGACTCAACCATTCGCCAATTTTTCCAATCCAAGTCCCAGCTACGCGGTCAGTCACCCAAATGGGCCGTGAGTCATGCCCAGTTATATCCCTAAATAACTAAAGAGCGTTTTAGGCATTTTTTGATAGAATCCGGCAACCTTTTAATGAAGTGATCACCCGCTTGTGGGGGAAAGTGTTGAGAAACTACAGTCCTGTCTTCCAGTTTGCTAGCCTTCTATGCCCCTAGTATTATACTTATAAATGCCTTGGCCTCTTGTCAAGGCGGGTGTAAGTTATACGAAACAATGTGGTTTCAAAAATGTATAAAGTGGGAGCGTTAACTGTTGCAGGGTTTTGAAAGCCACTTTGCATGACTCTCAAGTATGCAATACTATCGAACAGATATTTCCGAAGTCGGAATGACCTCATGAATTCTGAGTTTGCCCAAAGCACTACTCCGTAAAAGTGGTGTGAGCAAATGAGCCCATAATACGCCGACATCAACACCTGAATTGGGCAATGTTTAGCTAACGATATAAGAACATACATGCCTGAGATAGCTTGTAACAGACAGCATTGATGTGGTCATTCCACGTAGTCCAAGGAAGTTTATTTACAATCAATAGTCTGCAATCATTGTGAAATTTTTAAATCTCGGAAAATAGGACAACAGATGCCACTAAAGTTAGCTTTTTATACTAATGGTGCTCATGTGAGAAACGGCTTTCCATTCTAGCTTCAGAACTCCAATATATCAACCTTTAAACGTAAAGCACGTTTTGCACAGGGAATATCTGCTCACCACTTATCCCAGTAGGATTTGATATTCCATTTGATAAGGGGTTCTATACGAAGCCTAGATAGTATCTATTTATTGTAATTAATAACCTGCCATTTACAACGACACAATCGTAAACTGTATTGTTCCATAACAAACACCAACCTCCTCTTGCAACTAGCTTTATTAGATGGTATGTAATAGCCGGCTCTTGTACTTCAAAACAAACAGAATTCAGTAAAACTCAGTAAATCTTGAATTAATTTATTAAGAATTTTTACAAAGACTCTACGAACACTTTAATAATATTAGATCTATTACTTGTCCAGAATATTGTTTCAAGCGTTCAAAATAAAAGTGTATTTCTTTTTACATATATGTTGTTGCATACTTATCGGTAAGAACAAAGAATTAAACAATTTTATTCTTGGAGATATTTAGACCTATATAAATATAAATGTATTATGTATGAAATTGTTTTCCTCTTCTAAAACTAATTTTAAAATTAGTCATAAAAATTTCAACTTAAATTAATTCAATAAAAAAACATTTCAATAACATTAGTACGTACCGAAATAAATGGAAATTATTCTATATAGTTATGCACTGGCTTGGGTTCACATTTCTGCAGTAAATATATTGACTGATATATAGCTTTTTGATCTGTAATCCACGTCTTAACAGTACAAGATTATTTTTAATTATAAAATGGGCACAATGGTATTAGACACTTTGTATACGCTAGACTTATAAATTTATTAAAAGAATTATAACACTTCAGGCTAATAAATAAAGGACACAGAATATATACATACATGCACGATTCAGTATAAATATTGCGTCATAAGAGTTCTCAGTACATACATCTGTGTACCTTGGTCAAACACAACATACGAAACACAAAATAAACGATTACAAGTCGGAGGGTATAGAACAATTCCGGAATACATAGCCGACACCAGACATACATACATGCATAAATACATAGCATACACCAGAAATATATACATACATAGCAGACACCAGACATACAAACATACATTAATAAATAACAGACTTCAGGCATACATACATGAATAAATAAATAGCAGACACCAGCCATACATACATACAGAAATACATAGCAGGCACCAGACATACATACATGAATTAATTCAGAGCATGACTCAAGACAATGCATACATACGTAAATACATGGCAAAGTTACTGGAAATTTTATACGCCCAGTCTGAAGGCAATATATAAATAAATAGAATTTTCTGGCATATAGTTTTCACGAGACTACTTCTACAGACTAACTTTGCATGAACTAATTTTTATTTTGTGTTAATTAAGAAATGAATAATGAATTATCATATTTTGAAAAACAGCAGTTAATGAATAAGCTCTTTTATTTTACAGAGCCATTCCTACACTCAAACTTAGATAAACTGTAGTTACACAAATTATATTATTAATTGGAGTCATTATTGGAGCAGTGATCTAGTATATAGTATGTAGGTGGAATAAAATACCATTCTGAAATTACTCTAGAAATTAATATAATGCTTTTAAATTAATTAGATATTCAATATTTGAACTAATTACTCATTCACTCATGATACATTATCAAAGTTAAATTGTGTTTCGTTTATACAATATATTTTATATGGATAATTCGGCCATTTTTGCTACAAGGGTATTCGTAATGGTAACTGGTACTCAGTATAGAATATTTTATGGTGTTGTTTATACATTTTTTAAACAATTCTAGACTTGGGCTTACATTTTCTACGGGTTGTCCCTAGGAATATACTTAATTGCTTACAAGTAGAAGAACATAACCTACAATTTGTACAGTGTATATTATGATACGGAAAACAAAATGTATGTCTTATTTATTTCATTTGTATGTGTTGTGAATTTTATGCATGATGTGCTTACATGGCATTGTTTTGGCAACATTACATGCAAAAACATTAGATTGCCTAGCAAAATACATTATTACTACTGTAAATCTTCTGTCTCAGAGAATTTAGGACACATAATTAAAACCATTGAGACATGATACATTATTACACGTCAGTAACTGCAATTAGTTGTTTTAATTGTAAACTAAGACAAACAGTAAGTTATTTTTCGTCACTTATTGAACTATGCTCGTTCTCTATAAATTTACACACACATTTTCCGTATCGGACAGAAACAGTCTGATAAACTTATCAGCGCAAGTCGAGAAGCTCAAAGTGTGATTATAAGTTTCGACAAGGCCATATTGACTTTTCCACTCCCATCCAATTATTCCATTTGAATGAAACAATAACACTAAAGGGAACCCGGG
>NW_025779146.1:0-64818 GCF_021130785.1 Homalodisca vitripennis
AAATAAAACTTTTATTGGCTCATTTGGTATTCTAAGTAAGTAATTAAGGTGGTTAGCTTATAAGCAAATATTTAGATGTACAATTACTTGGAATAATAACTATTATAAGGGAGAAGAAAAGGTGGTATTTAGATTTAAAACACGAAATTTGGTTTTTTTTTCTTGTTTCTACAGTTTGCGACCAGCTTCTATTACTGTCTTCTTTTATTTGAGGGATACGTATCCCCAGCAATACGTTTTACTCAAAATATAATTGCATTAAACATGTATATAGTGAAAGAGACTGCCCACATAAAACTGTCTCCAACAAGAACAGTTTTCAGTTTTGATATTCTCAGAGAACATCCCGCCATTGAATAAGTGATATTCCAAAATGGCTTACAAACAAGGTAAGACTATACCACACCACGTGTCACGTAACAGGCTTCGCTAAAATTGCATGCAAAATTTAACGCCTGTTGCAGGTTTCAATGTTGAGATATCTTGCAGAAATTTTTCGATCTCCAGCAGACAAGAGATAAATTTTTTGTGTCTGGGTTAAGTTAATAGGTATCCATAATGCAATTTCGAATGTCATGTGGGACGTACACTGCCATAGAACTTGCTTTTCTCTATTAAGATACAATTAATATTTTATTTATTTCATAATTCTACACGTGTTATTTTTCAAGATTACTTGTAAAATTATATATAAAACTTTTTAGTTGATCTACAGCCAAAAAATTTTTCCCTGTACTGTATCTCAACTATGGATTTTAACTCATAAATTACAACTTAGAAATATCAGCTTGCATCTTGAACATATTATTTAAATTATATGCTACTTTAATTATAAATTTTATACCCTTATGGAATAAAAATGTTAAGTGTTTATAAATGAAGCGTTTCCTGTTCTTTCATATCTGATTACATAAGGAATCTTTTCCCTTCTTATAGCATGCCCTTAAGAAATGTTTACTAAGGACTAATGGGATGTTTCCTTTTTTCCTTTATGTTTTAATTAATAATTTAACTTTACTCTTTGTTGTATTCATATGTTTACCTCCTGAAAATGTATAACGTATGTATGTACAACAAGATAGATAGAATTTGGATTAACTTTAGTCGTGATGCAAAATAAACAAAGACAAATATTGTAAAAACCACACTGAAAAACAACACTGTATACTTTAAATTATTTAATATCCAAGGAAACAGAAAAGGACACAAGTGTTTACATCTTTATATTTAAGTTTAAAGTTTCGTGTTTTAGCATTTTCAAAATGTTTTCAACTAGCAGCATATCAGTGAAGCAGCAGGAACACGATGTAATGGCCAGAAGCTGGACCAGGGAGAGGATCTGGAAATGCATGGATGAGTTTTTTTTATCATTTAGATATTGTTGTTTCCTCTATCTCTTGATACACAAAGCAGTTTACATCCTAGTTTTAGAGTCCAATAATCAGAACAAAAACACTAGAGTAATTAGTTTTTTATAATAATTTTCGTTAATGTATAATATATGTTTTCCTATCTGATAAGGTGTACCGTTATTACAGCACATATTTTGTAATTTATATGGAGCTAATACTTTATAAATTAAACAACTTTTCGGAAATACTTGGTTTATTCCGAAATTCAAGTTCACCCAAAAGTTTACAAAGTTTACAAACTTTTGATTCAATTTTATTCAAAAAATCACTCAATCAATCAAATATAATTAAGAGTCTGATCAAAAGGTACTGAAATTAAAATTAAACTAAAAATGTATACTTCTCCAAAAATGGTTTTAAATTAACAAAACAAAATAAAAGTTCTCTTCTCAAAATACTCAAAATTAATATAACACAAAACTTGATATTTACTTTATGACCAAAATTTAATTCACAATACTTCAAAAAATTTAATTAAATTTTCAGACTCTGAAAGATGGGAAACTTTAGAAATTTTAATTACAGTATTATAAAATAAAAGATATTAACTATACGCTGGTACGGGACTTACTACTTTGAAGATTATGGAGGCAGATCGCAAAATAAAACGCACTAAAAATTTAAATACTTCAAATTGACTTTACCCACGAAAAATAAATTACTCTAAATCCCAACTATTGGGTTAGAGAAAGAACTTCAGCTACTAACTCGACCGCTACACGTACTCCTCAATCGCCAAGACTAGACTGACTGCTCCTCCAGCGAGCCGGGAGGAACGCATCACCCGATACGTCACTGACCGATCAGCTGATTGCCGGTCCAACTGAACAAACAAAGTCCCCGCACCGCGTCTAGTTAATAAGAGCCTACTTCCTACCGCGATTCAGCATAAATGAATTTGAACTATGGTACAAAGGGATGTGCTTATGAGAAGGATTTCATAAACTGTGTCTTACAACAATATTGTTGGCATATTCAATATTAGGCTAAATATTAAAATGAGTTGAAGTAAATGTATGTTAGCTGACAATAATTAAAATGCCTTAATAAAAAAAATGTTTGATCGTTTAAAATTAATATATTTTAAAACACGTTTTTTTAGCTCAAAAAATTTGGTCTACAATTGTAAAATTATTCAATTATTTCTTAAATTAACACCAGATCTCTTTTGTAAATTACAATAAATAACAGATATTGTTTGAAGATACATATTTATAGAAACGCCTTGTTATATCCCGTATCACTATTATATTATAATTTAAGTAATAACTAGTAATAATTTTATATTTTCATAATAAAATAAAATTAGTCAATGTGGAGAATAATACGTCAAGCTGAACGTTAAATCGAGAGGGAACATTACTGGAGTAAACTACTTTCATAACGTTGTTAGCAAGTCATTTAAACTGAATAAGATTATGATCAAATCATACAACTAACCAAATGAATTTATTTTTTACTTATTAAATATGTGGCGTGACGACCACACGTAATTTAATTTTAAAAGTTCTCGGGTTCTAACTCGGACACGGCGATGGAAACTAGCCCAGGTTGCTGTAATAAAAATGCTCTCCTCGATTGGCCAAATAAAACAATTTAGTTTATTGCGAAAACAATTTCAATTGTATTGCATAATTTAAAATCAGTTGAACAATTACAAATTTAGAACGGGAGAGAGAGAGCGATTTCACGCGAGCTTGACGCGTTCAAAACCCCGGCACGACTGCGACTCAGAACAACGAACTCCAGGGAGCAGCGTTGTTCCAGACGCTACCTCAGCAAATACCTGCCTGTTTACCACCCAGTAACTGCGCAGCTGCTCTGGGTATGGAAAGTTACTAGGCTTACTGCTGACAGACTTGGACTTACAATTCATGTGCTGAATTAAACTGTATATCTTCTCCACCTGCACGGCTTAACCTAATAAGTCTGACTGCATATATTCATTACTCGTTACTACAATTAGATGTTATGCTGAATAAAAATAAAATATATTACTAATAATTTAATATTTTAAATTGGCTGATTAAGACCGCATGCAATGTTACCGGTCTGGTCTTAGAACTATATGCTGGGGGTCGTCACACATATTCTGAGTTAGTGATAAATAACCTCGCTTTAGTTTTATATTAACAATTAAAGTTTTATTGGTCAAATATCTGATATAGAAAATCCACTAAAGGGGTAAACAAGTAGAAATAAAACCTGGTACTTTGTTGAAAGTTGAAGGTTTTTAAAATTTTTCGTTAATTTAAATGATCCTTGACATATTTAATAAAATTTTCTTTTACATCTCCCTCTTACGCAAGCGACCACTCTCACAACAATCTAAATGTAAGGACAATTCACACCATGTTTTAGAACAGCCACACGATTAACTTGTTTGTACTAAATTGTAAGGTAATAACAAATATTCCAAGGAGCTAGTGTTTGATTTTTTGATATTGTCATAAAATACTAATTAATGGTTAAAAGTACTCTTTTGGGGCTTCGATAAGTACAGCTTTACTTCTAATCTCTATAAATCTTATTTCGGACGACCTGCTAAATTCATTTAGTAGAATTAGTCTCTTTGTACATGGGTATGCAAAATCACTGGATTTCCGTTAAAGTAAGAACCATTTCCATAGACTCAGCATATTTAGAGATGACCCTCTTTGTATATTATTTAGAGAACAGAAGGAAATATCTGAAATACCATGTTCCTATTTCACTACCTTGTAGAGTGGTTATCATATACATTCTGGTCAAATGTTTCGAACGTTCCAAGGAGGCTCTGCCTGAATACCTCGACGATTTTTAGACTACCGATGTTAAAATCTGGTTGCCTTTTGCTTCTCAATGCTTTAAAGCATAAAATTCGGCCACCCTTTTAAAGACTAAGAAGAAACAAAGTGACCTTATTATATGGATGCTCCATTACTATAAAAACTTTTTACTTCGATCCCGCTTTTCCCCACAGTTAGACAACCCAGATGAAGGTGCCCTCGTTCTACGCATGCTCCAGAAAAATTAAGAATTCCCTGCTCTACAAATGATCCCCAAAGGTATGGGAACATCTACCACTCAAACTAAAAAATAATTTTAATTGACTTTATCAAAGCGTATATTTTGTTTTCACTCTGAATACATAAGTAATCTTTCGCCCTAAAAGGTAATTCCCACGAGGATATTTACAAAGTAACCATTCCGAAATACCATTAGGAAATTAAATCATAGTGAATAACTTATGACATACTATATAGTTTCTCTATACAATGCATGCGTATGGGAGATCTGACAAGTAGAAATTTATTTACTTTTAGTGGTATCCTTGACATAAAAAGGCGCCAAAAGATAAAAGAATGAGACACCCACATGTTGTATAGTTACAGTTTCCACTCAAACATAATTTCCTATCCATAGTAACAACACAGGTCTGATATTTTAGTGTTTTTGATCGTTAAATAGTATTAGGCATATGTGTCAGCATTTCATAAGTCGTCCAACTTGCAGCACGTCAGGTAATCACCACGTCATTTAGTACAATGTGATAGTCAGAAGCAGGACGAGGATCAGCACTTACAAGGATGGGTTACTTCTATTCTTGATTAATCACAATTTCTCCTAATAATGACTCTTTATACCCAAAGAAATATAAATTTTAGTTTTAGTGACTATTAAATACAAAAAAAAACAGTAGCAGTCGTGGGACTGCCGATAGAAGTGAAAACGGAACTATTAAGTTGAGAGTAATTAAAACTATATGCAAAAATTATATGAAATTTTTTATGTTTTATTTATTAGTTACATATGATGGGTTAAACAAATCATGAACAAAATATAAATACAAAGTGGTTGAAAAAATAATTAATATACAATTATCTTAACAACATCTTAATAAAAACAATAAATGAACATATTTCATAAAATCTAAAATTATTATAACATTTTTTTAATTTTCCAATTTTAAAATCCACGAAAAAATATTATCAAATAACTAGAAATCTATTTTACCACGCTAGTAAGATAAATCTTATACCGTAATAATACTCATTTCATGATGAAGAGGTTAAATATTAAAAACATAATTAAAATGAATAATGCTAAATTTTAAATGCAAATATTCGTACAAATATTAAAAATGTTTAAAAATATATTCGTTGTTTTCATTATTCATTTATCTGTATAATTAATAGTTAGTTAAACATAGAATACAAGTGAGTAAACACCGAGTGAACAATAGTGAGTTGAACACCGTTGTAAATAATACAGTTATTGCTACGGATAAATTATATAATTGCAATAACAATTAACCCACAATATTTTTAAAACTAATAAATTAGTTAAATTAACTTGGTTCTTTCGTAAAGGTATTTTTATTGCACAATAAACTAATTTATTGAGTTAATGCGGTATCAGTGAGCCAATGCGCCAACTACAGTTCCGGCAGAAACGTTCACTCATCACTTCATACGCTACTACAGGCTAAACTAAACTTCCAATAAAAAAATGATAAATTACAAAAAAAATATTCATCTATTTTCACACAACTTTCTCGCTGACAAATTTTGTCTGACCAAAAAATAAAAAAAATCATCGCTTACTACTTTTTTCTTGTCATTGTAAACGCTACGTAAAATGTAAACAATAATCAAAATTATTTCGAAATTGTTTTAATATTTAAAAATGTAACAATAGATTGCCAATATTAAGAGCTTTAATTTGACGCATCTTACAGAATTGTACGACATTGGCTTCACTTTTAAATCGCGAGAGGAAGCCGTAAAGGTCACTGATTTTCGCAGTCTGTTTTCATACTCCGCCGGGACAGTTTTAACACAGCGAGACTGACTTTTTCATGCAGGTTAGTAGTCCGCGGCCAAGTCTACGGTTAAAAAACACAGCGAGACTGACTTTTTCATGCAGGTTAGTATCATTAGCATGTCGGTGACGCGAACCGAGGATTTTACCCTCTACCAAAACGCTCAACGCGCCTAAAGAAGTTTTCACTTCAAAAACACATGTATAGATTATATAAAACGATGACATAATTCCAAAGAAAATGGAAGTTCCAAATATAATTGATTCTTTCGTTGAATTTCCTTTTATTTCTCAAAGACTTTCACTGATTTAATAAACTTGAGTTTGGGCTGTTTTAAGGGGACCAGGTAGTGGCAATCTCGCCCATGTAAAATTTACCTTTTTTAGGTACACTTTTCTCAAAAACTAAAAGAGATATTGCAATGAAACTTTCACACTATTTTGTTTGTTGCTCTGTTAACAATAATAAGGATTTTCAAACATATATTTTTTAAAACTTTTTTTTATTGATTTTTGAATTTTAAAACATTTTTAAAACATTTTTTTTTTGCATAAAAGTGTTATAATTTTTTTATTTTTTATTTTCATGTAATAATACATCTTATTATTGTTTATTGTGATAATACAAAGAATGTGTGCAAGTTTGGTCAAATTTGGTTCAATAGTTTGCAAAATAATGGTACCAAATGACAAAAAAAACAAACTTTCGGAAAACCAACATTTAATTTTACTCTGCCCTAAAACTAACAAATGTGTATAGGCCTACCTACTTGAACATAATTAGTGTGCACCATAGCCATAGGCTGGGTCATCTGGGTCTTCCTCATTCTCAAATATTCTACGTTTCACTGTTTTTCTGACTTCTTTTGCTTTTTTTTTTATATCTTTCATGGCTTTTTCAGCTTCAAATATGCGGAGTTTATCTTGTCGCTTGAGTCCTACAACACAATTAGTTCCTGCTTGGCCACATAACTTATCAAGAACTTTTATCTTCCCAAGAGCTCCATCATTGTAACACAATATTGCATCTTGCACTCCAATTGTCAAAGTGGAAAGTCCAACAAAATTGTTTTTGGAAATCCTTGTCCAGATCATATTATTGAAGGACTCGTTTTGGTTTTGTGTCTTTCCGTGAACACATTTTTTCAATAAATTTGGGTCTGCTAAGTCTTTATATATTGGTTTTATGTGTTCCATCACAGCAATTGGTAAATTGTTAGTGGGTGTAGGGGAAACTTTAGGGGAAACAAATGGGAAATCCTACTGATATGTGTATCAGCTCAGTGCGTTCCCGCACAAAAAAATTAAAATTAATATGAATTAGTGCTTAGATTTGCATATATTTGGTATCAAATTGTTCAGAAAAAGATTGGCAACAATAATAAATAATAAAAAAAAATTTTAAAAAAATTAAAATATTTCACTACCTGGTTCCCTTAATCCTCTCTGTACCCGAAGCGTGCAGGGAGAATTAGGTTCAATTATTTTCCAGATTCCAAGCGTCACAGCAGTTTTGGAACTGTTTTGCATGGTTGATGACAAATATTTAATATTTTATGAGATTAATGTTCTACGTACGTCTTCGAGCAACGTCTTTTTTGTTAGGCTAAATATTATGTTTAGTTGAAATTAGTCTCCATTATCTGACTAACATTAGTAATACAAAACTACACCACGTTTAATATTTAAAACTCAACAATTTAAAATACGGTTTCAAATAATTTTAAAGAAAGATATAGTTTTGCAATTCCTAAATTGTTTTGTTAGTTACGTAAACATCCACCAGAGCACGCATCCACAATACAAGAGATAAGACATGGCAAATTAAAATGATGCAGTAGTAAAACTTCTTACTTAGATTTAAATTCAGTCTTCTAATAGTATTCTTGCTATCACTCATAATAATTTAACTTCTGTGTCCTGGTAAACAAAAATAAATAATTCGTATACAAATTACTCGTTACTTATTACTCGTTTTAGTTCTGAGACTAACATTTTAATCACATCAGGATATAAAGCTCTTAATAATGGTCAGAACAAGTGTTTATTAGTTCTAAACAGTTACATAAGTGTAATTCCGTTAGATTTGTTAATTTTAAGTCCTTGAAGCAATAGTGTACAATAAAATGTTCCTTTTTAACTATTTTTTTTTCTTCAAAATTTCCCTTAATCCATAAAAAAGTGCTCTGATTTCTTTTTTATCCAATAATGAAAACAATTCTCAGCATGTTTTTAATTCCAAGAGAACTTTTAAGCAATGAACAATGGGTAAACTTAATATTCTTTTTACGAAGAAAAAAATAAAACATTTCTCTGGAATCCAAAATATTGACACCTTACTGCAATAATTTTTCTTACTTTTTCCAGAATCTCTATTTCAAGAATTAAATAACAAAAACTTTCGTGAACATTTAAAATTTAATTCGACAGTAGAGAAATGTTTTGATCTTAAATTCATACTTATATTTAGAAACGATAAAACCCACTATTTGGGGTGAAAGGATCTGTGAAAGAACCACTTAATTCTCTCTTCAGGATGGCGTCCTTTCTCCTTATTAGTTACCAAGAAACTGATAAAAAATGTCTCTGGAATCAAAAACATTGAAATCTTACTGTCATAAATTTTCTTACTTTTTTCCAGAATCTGTATTTCCAGAATTATATAAATAAAACTTTCATGTACATTTAAAATTCAACAGTACATACATTATTTTATCTTAAATTCCTATTTATATTTAGTAACGTTAAACCCACTATTTGGAGTGAAGGGATCAGTGAAAGAACCTCTCAAGGCTCTCTTCAGGATGGCGTCCTTTCTCCTTGTTATGGACGACCTGTTTAGGTCTGTAACAGGAGTGGTCTTTTCCCACAGCTATGTACAGATGACATATCATGATAATTCTTGTGTCTGGTAGATTTAAAATGGCAGTCACGTCTTATAACTTTAATACAACTCTAAATGGAGTAGTAAACTGGTTAGATAGAATTGTCTTTGTGTTAACCCAGCCCAGGCTGCCCTGGTCACATTTGGAAGAGGGCATAATGGGGGGCCATCGGTCCTTTTTTGTCGAGGAAGCTCTATCAGCGAGTTGATGCCAAGTGAAGTTGAAGTCAAGTACCTCATGTTGTTATAGATAGGTGACAGAATTGGGGACGACGACTAGAAAGGTTTGTTGCCAGGGGAATATGGTTACTAATATAGTGCAGGCTTCCGATCAAATGTTCTTTTGGTCTTCACCCGAAGCTACTAAAGTTGCTTTATATAACGGGATTAGAGCTAGACTAACGTTTGAGGTTTTTTGCTTTGTGAACTGGATCGGATTGGCTTGCATCCTAAGGATATCCTGCCTGGCAATATGCTCGTAACTGACTCGGTTACTGCCTTAGATGGTTGTTATAATCTTTTACGTTTGTGAATAATAATATTTAATTCTTGACTAGTTGGATTGTCTACCCACATCAGTAGGACGTGTCTTATCTAATCTTACGTTATAAATGAGTATAAAAATTACCATGTCGACTAAGGTATATGGTGTACTACACATGATTACAGAACTTCCAACGATTTTCAACGATTTTCCTTTGAAAAACCCTTCTGGATTATAATGTTTTCAACGAAGGATGTGTCCAGGGGGGTTTCCCAGATCAACAACATTCACTGTGATTTCTTACATTTATTTCACATGTTAAAACTATAAGCAAGAAAATGATATACGTTAGAAATTTTGAACATTATGTGTTGTAATATTTACAATTCATTTACAAGAAAACTGGAACCGTAATTAATTTATGAATAGTTGATTTCAATAATGTTGGTATAAAATGTAATTACATTCAAAAATAATAGTAAAGTTTAATGGGTTGTCCTTTGTGGTTTAACTCTCAAATAAACATTCTTTGGAGATAAGTATATGTCTGAAAATTCCTCTTCTCAATTTCTGATTTAAAATATATTGTGAACAATAGCCTTTTATAACGTAGTTACATGCAAAACTTTTGGGATATTAACGTTTGATTATAAATTAAAAGCCCAAATGAATATTTACCAAGATTGAATATTTTGTACAGCAAAGACAAAGTTTTGTTTATGCTTAAAAATAACCTTAGTTTTGTAAATTTACCTTCATTTTAATACCTGGGATTTTACTTTATTACTACTACTAATGAATACTTAACAATTACACCAAGCCACTATTTCAGACAATAAATATATTGTGTAGCTGATTGGGCTCATAGATGTACTAATAAATACTAGTATATTTTATAATTCCACTATATATTCTGTTGTACTCGTATTATCCATATAGTGTATGTGCAGGCATCTCGCGTCTGCATGATAAAACTTCTTGCTCTTTATTTCTTGTATAAAAATCTGAAGGAAAACAACATTCTCTAATTGACTGATTTTGTCAGATAATTATTTTATAAATTGCACTCTACTTTATTAATAATTATATTAGTTAGCTTACAATGCCACAACATGTGAGCTAAAAAATTATTAAAATTGTTTTAAATCATACATTTGAGATATTATACTCATATTTGTGACCTTCCATTATTTTAAGTCTTCGTAAGGAATTTATTTATAGCGTATGATGATACAAGTAAATAGGATTCTCTCGCAATGCGCCTTTGTTACCGGAGAAGCTTACTTACTAATTATGCAATACCCTATCCGGTGCATCAAATGTACTTTGAGGTATTCTATTTATGTGGGAGCCACTATTTTGATTAATTTATACGAATTAATTACTATCGCATAATGATAAATCGATGTACAAGATTATAAAGTGTGACTTTATTACCTATTGAGTTACTTGCCTATTCAATACTCTATGGGAAATGTCCAACAAGCTAACATAAGTATTTTATAAGATATCTGAATATGTAAATGGGTTTAATATGTCACTGCTGCTATCTATATAAATAATATACTACTATTTTTATTTTACTACGACTTATGATATTTATACATTGAAATACAAAATACTTAAATACACTGCGTCCTGTCACACGGTCAGCAGCGAAATACTACTTTGTTAAATTTAAAATTCAATTCAAATTTAAGTTATTAAATAATATATAATGAGGTAAACATTTGTAAGGAATACTTTAAAATATAACTACGCATAATTTGTCTTTGTATCTAAGTAATGGTCTCATAAAATTTAGTTTAATTCCCAATTCCCAATAGAGTTAGCATGATTATTACACATCCAAAAATTTTCAACAGAATTTATAATATAAACTATTGTAGAGTAATTAGCAATAGTATAACATGTCACGTCGAACAGTGTCCCTGGATATTGCATCCAAACACAAATAATAATAATAATAATAATAATAACGTCTTTATTTGCAGCGATTTTCAACATTACATTGTTGTTTTTCAAAATAACTGAAGTCATACATTTTAAATCAAGGCACATACAAATCTATATCATCATCCGAGAAATATAAAATTAAACTAATCTAACCTAACTTAAACTAATCTAATACATTACACAGCTATTTAGAGGTGAAACACTCCTCCTCCAAAGCCAGTCTCAGATTGTCCTTAAACGAGGAATATCCATAAGCCTTTAGACTTTGAGGGACACTGTTGTATATCTGGGGGCCAAAGTATTGAAATCCATTCCTCCCCATCTCCAGCCTGACCCTGGGCACCTCCAGCATGGCGTCCTGCCGAGTGTGACAGTCCCTAATCTCAGCCCGGGACACACCTTGTGAACAAGGCAAGCCACCTGGAGTTTGAAAATGTACTTTATCGGGAGGATCCTTGCTGTACGGCGATACTGGCTAACGTGATCAAATTTTCTCAGGCCGTACACAAATCTTACAGCAGAGTTCTGTAACCTATCAATCAGGACCACACCCTCAAGGGTCAATCTTCCCCCAAATACAGGAAGAGCATAAACAATAACTGGGAAAACCACAGCTTTGACAATCTTCAGTTTCACTTCCTCCTGGAGCAACCCCTTAAACCTAAACAACACTCTTAACCTATTCATTACACCACGATTGATATTTTGAACATGGTTCAAGAAGGTTAACTGCTTGTCAAAAGTAACGCCAAGGATTTTTACTGTGTCTGAAACCTGCAAAGGAACACCTCCCAAGGAAACTCCCAAGGGTCCATTACCAAGAAAGACTGCATTTGAAGAGGGGTAAAAATTAACAAGTGAACACTTTCTTGGATTCAACTGAAGCCCGTGATCGTCAGCCCAGAGCCTGACCCTCGACAAATCAGCATTAATCTGCTGCATTGCCAAGGAAGACTGTAATGGAGGATATGACAACACAAGCTGAGTGTCATCAGCGTAAGAGTAAAGGGAACAGAATGATAACTCAAGATTAAGATCCGCAGTATACAATAGAAACATAATAGGACCTAAGCAGCTACCCTGAGGAACCCCTGACTCCCTGAGAGCAATCCCTGAAAGACGGTCATTCACCCTAGTTACCTGGGTTCTGTCGATCAGATAAGAGCGAAACCACATTGTTGAAACCTGATCAAAACCGTAGTAATGCAGCTTAGCCAAAAACATATCAAAATTCACTGAATCGAATGCATGTGAGAAATCAAGAGCAGCTAAACTACTACATAAATTCTTATCCCTGGCGGACAACAGTTGGCTTGTCAAACTTAGTAGAGCAGATGTCGTACTGAAATCCTTCCTGAAACCAGACTGACTATCGGGCAAAACACCGCTGCACTCCAGGAAGGAAACCAACTGATTTGTCACAATTCTTTCCAATACCTTAGACAGAACTGGCAAAATGGAAATGGGCCTAAGCTCGGACACACTAGTAGGATTACTATTTTTGGGAAGAGGGATGACCAGGCTTTTTTCCATCCAGAGGGGAATCGGCCAGAGGAGAACTGCTCTGACCATGATGATTGAAATTCCGTCAATGCCAAAAGCCGCTGTGGAGATACTGTTGATAATGTTTTTTACCTCACTCTCACTCACCTGCCGAAACTGAAATTTATCTTGAACCTTTTCGCAAGTAGCGTGCTTATAAAAACCGAGCCTTTCCGGGTTCACACTGTTATCCCCACCCAAGCCAGCAAAGTAGCGGTTAATTTCATCCGGGGAAATATTAACCGATATAGAACCGCCAGCAGTGCCCACCTTTAGATCTCCTGCGCGCAAGGTTGCCCAGAAAGATTTTGAGTCACTGCACTTTAACTTTGCCGCAAAATAATCTTTTTTCGCCTTTCTAACGGCGTAATTAAGTTTATTGCGTGCGCTAGAGTATGCCGCTTTCGCACGTGCATCATTACGACAAAGTAAATCTTTTTTTAATTGGTTTTTTGTGCATGTCAAAAGCATTATTTCTGAATTTCGCCAAGGCGCCTTCCTTTTGGTCACACGCTTTTTTACCAATGGAGCACATGCATCAAATACCTGCATAATTCCCGCGGTTAACATATCCACAGCATCGTCAACATCACTCTGAATTTCAATCCCATGCCATTCAATGGAGGAAAGCTCTGAGGAAAACATTTGCAGATCCACTTTTGACAGTTCTCTGTAGGAAATGAACTTTTCCTTCATCCTTTCCTTAGTCTTGCAAGGGCAGTCACAGAAAACCAACTTGTGGTCAGTGATACGCTTGCCTCGACCATCCAAGATCTTAGACGTGTCAACCACACCAACAGTCATGTTGCTCAGGGAATTCCTAACGATGATATGATCAATCAAGGCTGCGGTATTGTCTGTTTCGCGGGTTGGCTCATTGACGATCTGAGCAAGGTTCATCGATGCCAAGAGATTCCTGAAATATTTGAACTCCGGCTTATTGTTCCCAAGAAGATCAACATTAAAGTCGCCCATCAAAATCACCTCATCAACTTGAGAGAGCATGTCAATGAAGAGGGCGTGGAACAGAGAAGCAAAGCATGAGTAAGGGATATTCGGAGGCTTGTAGACAACACAGACACACAAGCGTAATCCCTGAACTTTTCCCAACACGCATATGTATTCCAGCCGGCCATCAATATGATCAAGATAGATCCGCTTCATATCGAATCTTTCCCTGAAGTAGACGGCGACACCGCCGCCATTTAAAGGCAAGCCAGGGCCGCACGTCCTATCAAAACGCCAAAATGAATAGCCCTTCAAACTGTAACAATCCCAAGACATATCAGGAGTAAGCCAGGTTTCTGAGATACCCAGGAAATAAAAGTTAAAATCCTCAACCACAGAGCAGAGCTCACCGAACCCCGTGTTAATTGAACGAATGTTCACATGTGCTAATCTGCAGAGAGATGGCGGCCTATGACGGCGTTTCCCGACAAGGTGGGAGATAAAGGTGGTTGTACAGAGCTGGCCACCGAAGGCAAAACATTCAAAGAGGGATGACCGTCCAAGGCTGCGGTCTCCGAAGAAGTAGGCGCTAGAGGAAGAGGTACAGAGCTAACCACCGGAGGCACTACATCCACTCCCTCCTGAATATGAGAGAAAATAAAGTTGCCGAGAAGATGGTTCCCCGTTCTGTTAAGATGACGACCATCACGAGCCAAGTGATATCTTTTTATTGAGCCATTGGCGTCAACAAAAACCACACCGAAGTTATTGCACATGAGATCTAATTGCTCGTTAAAAAGATAAATGGATGAGTTGCTGATGTCTCCTCGCTTCAGGACTCCACTCAAGATGATCCTAGATTCAGGGAACTGACCCTTAGCAACACTCAGCAGATCAGCCATGCTGTGGAGAGCAGCCTTCTTTCCCCATCCACCATTATATCCAGCACCCCCATTGTACCCATTTACCAGATTATTTGTCCCAGCATGAATGAAGATAAGCTTCGGCTGGGAAGCCACATACCCCGAAAGCTTTTGCCTAATATGTACTATTTTTGCCCCGGGACAGACATCAACGGTTGCCCCATTCTCAGCACAAGGGGCACCCGCGTACCTCAACAAAGAGTCCCCAATCACCAACACCCCCGCGGATGATAGACACCCAATTGAGTATGAATCAGAGCCGGCCTCTCCAGAAGTACAACAGACCCCCAAGTCAGCCCTACTGCTACTTGCAACTACCTCAGTAACATTACTGCAACATTTCATATTAACACAACTAGGCTTATGTTTAGCATCTTGTGTAACTGAGGTAACATTACCTTTGGATGACTTTCTATACTTATTATTTTTGGTATTTCTCTTCCGTTTAACATTCCATTTACCAGATACATTTCTTATTACACCAACTACGCCAGAGTTTACTTCCTCCTGGTCACCAGAACCTAACAATACATCATACGGATTTTTTTGGACAAAACTAGATTTTATTTGAGCTTGTATTCTATTGGACTTTAGTTGTTTGCTATGATTGGGACTCACCCTTGTCCAAAAATTATCCTTAACCTTTGTTTTACCCATTACAGAGTCACATTTACTATTACTAATGCTTTCAACTGAGCTACAGTTTACAGCCTCATTTCGTTCCAGGCCTACCACAGGAATGTCAGAGGAGGTCCCCTTATTACTATTTACATTTACACCACTTGGGTGAGGCACAAATATGTGAGAAGAAATACACCAATCATTGAAAGAAGTGTTACTTATCCTAACAGCACTACAATATCCGTCATAGACAAGCTTGGTATTCACAAGGACATGTATACCACATTCAAAATCTTTGCTCTGTTGACTACATTTAGTTACAAAAAACATGTTTTCTTCAAAATTCAATTTATGTACAAAAATCTTTTTGGCAATGCCCAAATTAGTGTTTGAAAGAGAGTCAAGACAGTGACCAGACTTAGCATTAATATCAATAAAAAGTAAACTCCAATGAGTGCCATTGTCAGACTTGAGTTCCGCTCCATTATTATTTATACAAAGAAAAGCAAAGTCAAATGAGTAAAAAGAAAGATCTTTCAGTGGTTGCTTTACAACATCAGGGCTACCATGGTTAATAATTTGTGTTACAGAGGGACCTAAAAACAAGGCTTTTGCCTTATTGCTGTCATTAAACGCATCAAAATAAGAATCCAGAATCTTGTCATCCAGCCAACGCCCAGCTTTCCATACAGAGTCATTAGCATTATTAAGCTGCGCTCTTAACTTAACTACCTTCTCATTTAACTCTAAATTCTCTTGTTCACAAATATTTAATTTCTGAATAAAAGCGTCAGCCGTGGCATTTTTCTCCATAATTAGAGATTGGAGAGAATGATTTTCCTCTATAATTTTATTTAAAGTACCTTTACATGAATTTAAACTATTTTTCAATAACATATTATCTTTTAAAATAGAGTCTCTTTCTTCAGTGATGACATCTTGGGCGTGTAAAGAGTCGTTCATTGCAGCTCGACTATTACCTTTCACCTCCAACAGTTTATTTTCGAGAGATAAAATGTCTGATTTGCCGGTTTCAACCAAAGACTCGAGATGTAAGATAATGCTCGAAGTTTCGTCAAGTTTTTTAATAAGTTGGGAGACACCCGTTTCCAATTCCTGCAGTCTAGGGTCCGGACAATTAGCTTGCATTTTTTTCCAATTTAGGCAGAGTTCGGAGACAATGTTTGCAGAGATGTCATCAAGATTGTTTGTAGTATTTAATACACTTTCCAAATTTTCACAAGCTAACTTTGCACGAGTTAACAACCATTGTCAGTTTATGGTAAAACGAAATCAGAAGAAAACAAAAAATAAATGTGCCTATTAAAAACGTTATTATTACAGTCAGGAAGGAATACCTGATTTCCAAGTACTCCTGAAAAAGAACATTGCCAATCAGCACTGTAGATATGTAGTAAGATTGCCGTCCATAAAATGCAGGCGCAAGTGAAACCGCGCCGTAGTCGGACAGGTGGCTAGGCTATTGCACTGTAGCTGCAGGTACGGCAGGGGAATTTCGTGCGGCGGCAGCCTGCTGGAAGACTCTAGTGCGCATGCGCCGACTGAGCGTTGCGTGTCTGCAGGTACCCATTCATGCCGATATTTCCAAGAATAGAAACTTCACTGATAACGCCAATCCTGACAAGCATTACTACTTACGGTAGTCCAGAGTATTTAGTGGCGCCGGACGGCCGCGGGCACAGTTCAAGTAAACGCTGAACTCGTTTAAACTCCGCACTCGGATCGTATTATTTAAATATATAAACTTAAATAAGCAGCGAAATACCACACAGCAATTAGTCAGCAATAATGTAGCGCATACATCAGAGACGGGGAAAAATCTTATTAGAATCTTTAAATTTAAGTTTTATTCACCCGTTTTTGCCCTTAAAATATATGTGTCGGGATAATCGGACAACAAGCGTTTAGTTTTATTAGTAGCCATGACGTCAGCAATATACGGGTGAAACGTAAGCAGCAGTTTACACAAAATATTATTTTATATCCATGAAAACAAAATGGAATTTGTAATATATAATATTTTTTTATAATTCTAAAGTGTTATATGGCTGAATTTTTTAAACTTTGCTCAATTCACAGCCATTCGCGGAAGTAGCACTACGAACACGATGTGATGGCCAGAAGCAGAACCAGGACCAGGACTTACAAGGATGAGTTACTTTAATTCAATATAAATAATATTTTTACTCACTATTTCTCGTTACCCAAAGCAGTTTACATCCTAGTTTTAGCGAGTATTATTCACGGCACAAAGCACCAGAATAGTTCATATCTAGCACTAACAGAAGAAGTAGGTACAAATTAAATATAGTTAATTCTATTAGTTGTTATGTTTTACGAAAAAAGCGTAATTTTTGCTGTGTACGATCCTCTCAGTACCCAAAGAGTACAGGAAGGCTCACTTTATATTATTTTATCCAGAAAAGGATTAGAAAACAAAAAATGTTTAAAGTTTCACGTAGTTATATCTAAAATATATTTAACTGGTTATGAGAAGCATTTTCTAACTTGTCTTTTACAACAATGTTTTTAGCATTTCGTGTAAGCAAGACTTTCGTAATTAGTTGAAATGAGTCAATGTTTTTTATTTAAGATATAAAAACTGTAACTAATTTTTGTTACTGGTATAATTAGATAATTAAAACAGTGTCAAGTAATTGTAAAATAAATATGTTTTATAAGTCTTACCTCATTATATTAGTTAATATTATACGTTTTATACGGTTATAAGTTTATTTCAACTGTATTATTCTAAGAAGTATCCAAACAATATAAACATATTTTAAAATCGTCCATCTTTGGAGCTTATTAAAAATTAGTATCCACACATTAATAATGTAGCATAAATATTATAAATTTACACCTGGAACTACCTCATTAAAATCTTTATAACTATGTTTTATTCACACGTTTGTCACAGTAAAATGTACGGGTTTGGGTAATCAGATAACAAGCGATCTGTTTAGTGCCAGTTGTAGTCGAGACGTCAGCAATATAAGAGACTGGTGTAACGGAAGCAGCAATGTACATAAAATATAATTTTATATCCATGGAAACAATATATCATTTGTATAGTTGAATGTTTTAAAATAATCCTAAAGTGTTATGTCGCTGCATTTTCTCTAACTTCGTTCAATTCACAAGGCCCGGAAGTAGCACCAGGACCATGACGTGATGGTTAGAAACAGGTCAGGACCAGGACTTATATGGATGAGTTACTTTAATTCTATATAAATCATAGGTTTTACTCACTATTTATCGTTACACAAAGCAGTTTACATCCTAGTTTTAGCGAGTATTTACAGCACAAAACACTAGAATAGTTCTATTGTAGTGCTAATAGAAGTACAAATTAATTATAGTCAATAAAATACTTTGTTATGTATTGTGTAAAAACTACTAATTTATGTTTGATGCTGTGTATAATCCTCTCAGTACCCAAAAGAGTTCAGGGAGAATATGGTTAAATTAATCCGTAATCTTCAGATAACAAAATATATTGGAGGTTTTCACGTAGCTTTATCAAATATAGACATATCTGTTTATGAGAAACATTTTCTAACTTGTGTTTTATAGCAATATTTCTAGCACTTCTATTAAGCAAGATTATAGTAATTAGTTGAAATTAATCAATGCTTTTCATTTAAGATATAAAAATGGTAACTAATTTTAGTTGTAATAATATAATAATTTAAAACTTTATGGCAAGTATGGTGACATAAATATGTTCTAAAAGTTCTAACTTATTGTATTAGTTACTAAAATTCACGCCAGATCTCTCTTTCACACTACAAGAGGTAATAACGAGTAAAGTATAAATTATACATTATTAGGAATGCCTGATTAGATTATAATACATTTAAATATTAAAATTCCTCTTTGTAACTGTTATTAATGAAATTTCTGTTTCATGATCAAATATAATATATCGTTTTGGAGAATAAAGTTTCAGCTAAAATTCTAAATCAACTGTGCACTATGCCGGAGTGAACCATTGCCTGAATAACCCTAGCACACATCTTCGATAGAAATGTGAGTAATACAACTGCATCAGAACATATTTAAATCCAAAAGGCAGGGTTTCAAGTGGCACACAGAATCCTCTCCCAAACACAAAAAAGTGCACATGAGCAAGTCTCGTATCAAAACAATGCTGTTCGTCTTCTTTGACGTTCGACGAATCGTCCATTTTCAAGCTCCACCACAGAAATGTTTTACACAAACACTTCCTTCTTCGTTACCACCTACCCGACCCAGAACAAGACACCCGTGGTGCCGCAATCTAATTACAGCCCTGACATAGCTCCGTGTGATATTTTTGTTCCACTGCCTGAAGAGAGAACTGAAGGGAAAGCACTGGGATTCAGTGGGAAACTTCCAAGCTGAAGTTATAATAGTACTGAGAGGCGTTCCAGTGAAGGAGTTCCAGGGTGCTTTCCAAGCGTGGCAGAATTGTCTACGCAGGTGTGTTGATGCAGGAGTAGACTATCTTGAAGTATTTTCACTATTTATATCAATCGAATGAATAAATCAATTATTTCCTGAAAATCATCATTATTTTCATAATGCACCCAGTATCTTCATGTCTCAGGTGCACAACTGAGTGCATACGATGTTGACTGACACGATCCAAAAGCACGGATGACCTATCTCAGTCTTCCAAAACGCAGATATGGTGGGAAGGGCTGATCCAATGTCTTTCTTGAGTTTAGTTCCAGTTCACCTTCCTCTTAATGTACCGTCTAAAACCTGACGCTGTTGCAAATGTCTTAAAACTTAAGTCATGTTCGTCTAATGAGATGCAAACATAATCGGTGACGAAAACGAAAAAAGTTAAAACGAAACCTCGTCCGTTTCATTGATTGCCTTCTTCACTAAACCATCCCTTCTCACCTTACCTGTATAATGTTAGGAAGATTTTCTTGCACGTAAGACTTGCTTGTGAGGAGGACGGTTTATTTCACTTGCTGCACGTAAGATAAAGGTAAACTGGAGCTAAACTCAAAACTCAGAGAATCAACTCTTCCTACAATAGCTGCGTTACTGTGTTTGATATTAGTTCATGGCAATTGAACGACTTTGGTTGAGCGTTAGGAAATATGTTTTAATCTTACATGCAACCATGATAAAAACGATAAAACCGGTGAAGTAATAAACATGTCAACAAACTGTCTACGAACTATCATATGTAATTTTAATGACACTTTTATTTATAGAGTAAAAAGAAATTATAATTTATTGTGGTCAATGTTCAAAGTTACTGGTAATATATGACTTCATTGCACACTTTCGTTGTAGTACCTTCGCTTGTTTACCAGAAATTTAATTAATTAAAAAGTTGCAAACTTAACGAGTATATTTATAAATGTATACAGAGACTTTTTAGGTTTTAGAGAAACACAATACACAATTTGATTCGTTAGTGCTTATTAAGGTCTATTTTAAAATAATCTATTTTTAATTCCAACACTAAAAGTAAGTTTGGCTTTTTAGACGCTGGAATGAAACTATTTGGTTACAAAATCACTTTAATACATTAAATTTAAAACTAAAATGTTAAAAATAAGTAGAAAACTACAAAATTTAATGGTATATAAAATTAAAAGTTATTAGACGTAACGATATATGATATATATCCAATTACCATTCGACAGATGAGCTGTTGCTCGCACGTTTAAGATTTTATACGGTTGAGCTGATGTCCGCAATATCTTAAGGATTGCTTTACCTTCATAAAATTGTTGAACTGCGGGCAAAATTTTACGATTGTAGCAATTAAAGATTATTTGGAGGGCAGGAATTTATTTGAATATTCATGTAATATAAACTAGGATTAATTGCGATTGTATAAGTTTACTTGAGCAAAACTTCATAAGAAGAAATTACAAGAACTAGTTGTTGTAGCAGTACACATTTCTAATTAAATAGAGCCATGCTAATTGAAAATGTAGTAGGTACTTGTAACGTGTTCCATGAGAATTTTGAAAATAATTGATGCAATAAAACTCCACTTACGATGGTCTAGACAGACCATTCAACTTGCAATGTATAAACACATAACCTGAGTACACGTGAAATCGATAAATGGGGTTTTGTATGTAGCAAATTCGTACGGAAATTAACAAGTTTTCTGTATTAGAAATTACTTGAGTCATGTCATACCATATTCTTGAAATATCCGGAGGTTTTGATGCGTAAATTAACAACAGGGTAAAAGAGATATCGAAAACTGTAAATTCTATACCACACACCATAACATAATACGGACAACAAATCTTTAGAAGTATGTTTTATTCCACGTTTTTCTGCACAGAATAAACGTATTATTAATCAGATAATATGGGTTGGTAAAAAATTGTTGTATGTTGGTCGGATGAATTTTTTTTAACAAAAAACCTAAATATATTTAGATTTATATTGAAATAAAAATAAATTAAACAGATGAAACATGCCTAGCATTAATGTGTAATAAAATTATAGATTTCCATAAAAACTACTAAAAGTTTTGAGATTTCTTCGCAATTTTGTTAGACAGTTCAGATTTCTTCGCCTGGTAAAATAAGACATTCTTTACTTTACTTTTTATTTCTTCTTCAACTCGCAGTAAGTCGGAGAACCATCACCAGGAACAGGATCCGGTGCCCAGGATGAGTTACAAGGATGAGTTATTATTTTTATCATTTAGAAGTCACAATATCCACTCTCACAATCTCTCGTTACACAAAGCAGATTACATCATATTTGTAGCGAGTATTATTCACAGCAGAAACACTGGAACAGTTGAAGATTTTGAATTTGATTTAGATAGAATCATAGAATTTTTTAAGAAATCCAATTTGTTGACTATGTCTCACAATTATCTTCCTGGTATTCAGTAATAGCAGTAATAGTTGGAGTTCAAATTAGTGTAAAATAACTAGCTAATAGCAACCATGCCGAACTAAATTCTGTTTAAAAGCTTACGTGTAATAATTTATATACTTTCCAATGGCGCAGTGTCATGTGTACAACGGTTATCGCAAGATTACTTATCGGTCACGAAACGTCAAGCGTGGCTGATGCTTGGATGGGTGACCGCTGAGCGTTCTTGTCCTTCCAAGCAGTCCGCCTGCCCGTCCATTGTTGGTGGTTCAGAAGTCACCTTTAAACCGTTGGTCCCCAGGTTAAGTGTCAGAGAGTGCTTTTTAGCCCTAACATAGCCTGGTAAAAGAAGAAATATTTACTTTACTTGATCTATAACTTTACTTCTGAACAGTTTACTAAACACACATTGTTACATACGACTGCTGGTTGGCGCACACTATTTTCGCATAGTAACAATAATCTTAACCTAATCTGAAGTATAATCATTCATAAAAAAACCTCCTACGTTAGTACTGGAATTTCAATAAATGTATGAAGAAAACCTAGAATTCGCTGCTGAATTTTACTTTTTTGTTGATTTTGTTTAATATATTTCTAGTTCATGTTTAGATAAAAGGGAGTTTGCTTGAATTCGCAGATACAAAATACACCAACAGCGAAAATTAATACGATACAAATACTTTTAAACTGAAGTCTACTAAAACGTTCCGTTTTTATTCACTATTTCCTCACACAGAAAAATAAATAACGGTATTAAATACATGTGTTACGACAACTCTTCTATACTAAAGGTATATCATATCAATACGATGTGAAAGTGAGAACAGATTTGAGTATGTTGTATATTTACAGGACCTAACAGACATTGCAAGAAATATTTAATTTTCCACGAAGCTGGTGTTTAGTTACTCTGAGGATGTTTACTGATTCATTTACTCTGAATATTGAAAGAATTCCTGTTGTATATTCATTCTGTACATTCTACAAACTATCTGGTATCTCTACTGCGGTAATCTTTGAGTAAACATTTAGCTACATATGTAAATTTAGATTTTAACATAAAAACTGTACTCTTGATGGTTTTATTTCTAATCCAGCTGTTCCAAAAACATTTCATGATATACATTAATCCTACCTGATTAATCCTGTATGTGAAATTAGATAATGTAAGAATTAAGCATTACAAGCGAGAATTTTTATTTAGTATAATTACTCGTATAAGGATATAAACTTTCTGTTATATAGTAAAAAATAATAAATTCTTTTATAATGCTTCATTTATCTTTGGTAAGTATAAAGTTCTCTGTGATATCGAATATTGTTATTCATTCGAATAAGTAGAGTCAGTGTGCAGAGAATATCTTTCAATCAACATCTACTTACAAAAGTACCTAAGATAAATTACGAAATATTAATCATTGTCTTACTTTTAACTATAGCCAGGTAAGTAAAAACTCCCGAAATGGTAGCTTAATATTTATAATGCTGCTAAATCCCTAATAAATGGCAGACTAAGTACCTTAATAAAGATTTGATACTAAATTTACAGATGGATTGTTGATTTCTTGAAAATGAAGCAATAATTAGCATCACTTGTAAGTTTGAAATTTTATGTTTAGTACCTATAATTAATTATAATTCAATGGACATGAACTTTTCAGGATATTCATAAGTATAATCTTATTTTACACAAGCTAGAGTTTACATTTTAAAACCATTTTCTGTAAAAGTTTAAAAGAGCCAGAGATTTTAATACTTAAATTTACTTACTCCTGTGGCCACTCGAAACCCAGATGGTTTTTGATCTCGCCAACAATGTCTCTTCAACTTCCTCTATCTTGAGCCACTTCCAGTGTAGCGCCAATCGGTCTTAAATCCTTTTCCACCTGATCTCTCCATCACATCTTAGGTCTGCCCAATGGCCTCACTCCCTCTGGTTCCCCTCGCCACACCTTCTTTATCATTTTATCTTCTCCCCTACGGGTAACATGGCCCATCCATCTCATTCTTTTACTCCTGATCAGTGCAATCACATCGGGATCTTGGTATATTTCTCTTAATTCTCTGTTCTTCCTGATCCGCCATATGTCTCCTTCTTGAACTGGTCCAAAAATTCTTCTTAGTATTTTGTTTTCAAAGGTTATTAACTTTTTTTGGGATTTCTTTGTGAGTGCCCATACTTCTGACCCGTACATCAAAACTGGCAAGATCATGGTTTTGTAAATTCTTAATTTAACTTTCCTCATTAATAGTTTGCTTTTGAGAAGTTTTGCAAGGCTCCAGTATGTTCTATCTGCTGCTGCTAATCTACATTGGACTGCAACTTCTTCTCTATTGTCATGTGTTATCGTCACTCCCAAATACTTAAATTCCTTTGTAGCCTTGAATTCATGGTTGAGTACTTCTAGCTTTTCTCTTTCCTGTTCCATTCTTCTGCTTATTTTCATGTAGTGCGTCTTGTCTTCGTTTACTTGTAATTGTACTTTTGCAGCAAAGACTAACTAAAAAGGCTTCTACTAGTCTGTTTAAGTCCCTCTTTCTCTCAGCTAGAATGGCTACATCATCTGCAAATGTCAGGATATTGAAATTATCTCCCAATTTTACTCCTTCAGACATCCCCTTTATCTTTTTTAGTGCTTCTTCCAGAGCAAAGTTGAGTAGAATTGGTGATATTCCATCACCTTGCCTCACTCCTGTATTTATATTAAACAAGTTTGTGTACTCCTTTCCCACCTGTACTTTTTCCTTTGGAGCTGCTTACACAGAGTCTTGCTAGACTTATCAGTTTATTTGGGATACTAAACCTTTTCAAAATGTTCCATAGACTACTTCTAGAGATACTATCGTATGCTGTTTTAAAGTCTATAAATATTATATACAGATCCTTATTGTAATCATAGTATTTAGAAGCTAGCTCTTTCATTATAAATATCTGGTCTATTGTGGATCTTTCTTTCATGAAGCCTGCTTGATGATTTTCAATGTTTCTATCCGCATACTCTTTAAGTCTATTCAATATTAGCTGGGATAATATTATGTTACCAAAATATTTAAATTTAGTAACATTTACTTCACTATATACAGCGATTGCGATAGTATTCATTCATGACTGGTGGTTTATTTTACTTAATTTGTCTCCTAATATGAGTATGGCTTACTTTGCTGAACATATAATTTCGTTATATAGATAGGCTTTATCTGTAATAAACTAGAATAATGCAATTTTTAACTGTATTGCCTAAATGTTGGTATGATTTTTTAAACATAAACTTACTGTTCTGAGCTACGCAACATAACAGAAATGTAAGTAAGTACGCATTTATAGCGTTCAAGTAACTACACAAGCACAAATAAGTTGGAATAAAATTAATGTACATTTTGTACTTGATTTTCAACAGTCATATGACAGTATTATGTTTTTTTTATTTAGATAGTGGGGAGAATACTTAGTAATTTTATTAGATATAAGGCTTAGTAATAGGATAGAGTTAGATAATTTTAAGAAATGTCTGATAACACTACTAATGCCTGATTTATAAAATTTTCGTCATCTTTAAGAGTTCTGTAATAATATTAGAACCAGTCTTATAAGTAATTTTTTAATCATATTAAGGTCTATGGCCTTGCAGAATTTCGGTTATTGTTGTTTTATTCTCTTAATAAAAAATAATAAATTTTGTGAACCTGTGTGGGTGACCTTTTTTATACACATATATTTTATTATATATATTAAGATTTGAAATATTTGTATTAATAGTTTTACGATAAACAATTATTTAAGTAAACTATGGAGAAATAAATAATATAGTAATATAAAAATGAAATATATAATATACATTTTTGATTTATTTCTTATTACAGTATGTGTAGTAAATCAAAATGAGTAAATATAAGTAACTTACACTGTAGTAGTTATATAAACTCTGTGTATACTATCTTTGTATCTTTTATAATAAAAAGATTTCCTACGAATAATTCCTTTAAGAAACAATAATTTTCAAACGGTTTTCTTATAAAACAATCATTTCAAAGATTAAAGTACATCGAGTGCCGCCGGCCTCGGATTTACATATCTTTCATCTGCACTTAAACATTTTAACTCCGGTAATGTATAGACCACAAGTGAAAGAGTTTTCAACGAAACCATAGTAGTGTGAATAATATTTAAAGTATGTTTCCATGTCCTAAAGGGTTTTGTATGATTCTGGGTCCTCAGCCTATTTCTGAATGGTTGAGTTCTAGTAGTAACAACACGTATGCAGTACATTGGACTAAGCCCGTTGTAATCTATTCAGATAAGATTTATTGGTTAATATTATTACTAAGTGATCGGTATTTTTTAGCTACTATAATCTTATCTCAAATTTTTAGTTTGGTCTCATAAGGATTTACATAAAACATAACCTGTCAAAAAGATATTGCAAGGTTTGTAGGAGGCTAGGAAGTAAAAAAAAAATAGTTATTTCGTTCAATTAGTTGAATGATCATGGTTTTTATTTTTCATTACAGGTTGGTTAACTGGAACATATAACTTTTAGACTCTGTATCTTTGAAAAAATACTCCAATAAAATCAGCGTTTTCATTACAAATAATCGGGTAAAACTTTTATCCTCTATATCTTTCTACAAGGTAAAATATGTAAAATATTTCATAACCCTTCTATATTAAAGCATATATAGCTTTTCGATAGTTCGATACCGTCTTCTATGTTGAAGTGACTTTCTTTCTTGGTTACTTCTAAGGCGATTTCTTATCACTATTGTATTTTTCCATGGTATGTTTCAATCACTATTTTGATTAATGTAATTGTATGCTTGCTATTAGAAACATGTCTCGTAGTTTTCCGTATATTGACAATTACTCGTTATTAGTATCTTCCAATGTAAACCGGGTCTTAAATAGAGGGATTTTGAAGAACTCCTGGGTACACATTTTAATCGTTTCCTCCACTGGTCTATTACAAGGTAGGATCTCGTTACAACAAGTGACACTAAAATTTTTCGCTGAGATTGCAAGAGAAATTTCAAGTCCTGCAGATAATTTAATTCTTCAAGAAATGGGAAACTGTGCCAGTTCTATAATTGCGATCAGCTAAATCCCACGAACTGTCAGACAGCGTCATACATTATTTATTTTAAACTACGCAATTTGGATTCAAGTAAAATTTAAGGTCTATATAAATAGCTAGTTTATGTGTGTTACTATGTTTTCAGCTCCTCGAATCATAGGCTTCACTATCGCTCAGCCAAAAACACTGTCTGACTTGGTGTTTAAGATATGTGACCATGTTGTTACAAGCTTTCAATCTTTATCTTCGCATTATATTTAAATCTTACAGATTACCGTCTTGTCGTCATAAGTCGGAGTCCAGTTCATTTAAAAGTCCATGCAAATAAATGCCTCCCACTATTTGAGAGGATGGATAAATTTGCTCCATTCAATGCTAAGGCACTTCTAGATATCAAGTTTTTTGTTTATCTTCTAGATCGGATATGAATTTAAAAGGCCGTAATTAGACGTGTTTTAATAAAATGGACTTCTCAAGTTTTCTTCTGTACGTAAAAGTAAAGTATTATACTCCCAGACGAAGTTAGGACTAAGCAGCCCCTCTAACACATTACCTGGGGACCAACGGCTTAAAGATGACTTCCGAACCTCCACCAATGGCCGAGCAGGCGCGCTGCTTGCAAGCACAGGATCGCTCAGCGGTCATCCATACACGCAGCAGCCAAGCTCGATATTGCTTCATTTAGTTATTTCGTGATAACCGCCGTAACCGCTACACTGCGCCTTTAGTAACACATATATTTTCTTAAATGATTTTCTAAAAATCAATAATATACAATCAATAATAATATAGACCTTATTTACAAAAATAAATAAAAAATTAAACACCTGTAACCTAAACAAAAAACAATGTATTTTTTCTGTAGTGAGTATTACTCACTTAGTAATTAAGCTAATTAGGTCACTCGTATTTACTGTTGTGTCACCATCCTATTTCTGCCGTGTTGATTGTTCTTAGTGGTTGGTATACTTAGATAAAACGACTTGAAGGGCTGGAGAGATATTTTCTGTCAGTCTGTTTGTACGACCACAAGATAAATCGAAAGAGAACCGAAAAATAGACTGGATATTGAACATAGAGCTAGATTTCCACCTAAGATAAAAATGAAGTTCCATAATAGTACATGTCACTACATGGGATTTGGCTGAGCGTTAGTGGATATTTTCACATTGATCTTATTGGTACCATGACATTAACGGTAAAATAGCGCAATAAATACATTTGTATACAGACTCAACTCAACCATAAATGATTAAAGCCTTTTACATTTCAACACATAAAACACTAATCCATACAAAATCTATAATACGAATTTTCATTACCTGAACACTGATATGAAAACAAATATAGTAAAACAAAAACACTGAATATATCATGTTCTAAAATATTTCAATAAAGATTTCATATTTGGATTTGAAAGTTTAAATGAAACTTCATTTCTACAAGAACTTAATTTATTTCCGGTACAAAATGAACCGTTCATAAACGGTCTAAGCGGAACTACTTTACTCCAAGTTGGATGTATTTCTCATAGCAAAGAACTGATGGTTTTCGGGGGCTAAACAGTAGTATCACCATACTTTCTCCAGGACTTTGTAACAAACGCTTTTAGTTGTGAGAACTATATTCTTCAGCTCCATACTGAACTATACAATAAATAAATATATATCTATAAATAAATATATATATATATATATATATATATATATATATATATATATATATATATATATATATATATACGAACTTGTAGATACTAATACTGATATAATAGTACATACTCCTAATAATATGCATATTTTTATTTTCAGTATTTAATATATATCAGGTTATTTTATCATATATGAAATATTTTCTAGATACATTAGTATCTAGAGAACAACACTAAAACAACATATTAATTGGAATGCTAAAAAATTAAATCATTGTCTTGCAAGAGTTTGTTATCAAACAAACCATACCAGGCCACTAATAAATAGACCGCAATCAACGTTTAAATTTGATAGGAATCAACAATTTTAATATACGGAAAGTGTTTTAAAAACAAATGGTAGACATTTTTTAATATCAAAAGGCAAATTTAGTAGAACACAATTGGATGCTTAATGCAACAAAATGTTGCAACAATACAATCAATACAATCTTTGATGGTCACATGCATCTGGTTTTAAATGTAGTGTAAAAATTTTTATGCCCTTTTTTATAACCTTAATTGTTGTATGTTGAAAGACTGGATGCAATGTGCAACATTCTCCGTACATAAGGTATATTTTTTTGTATATATTTTAAATCAAGCATAGATATAATTTGTTATCATTTTACAATTCTTGATAAAACATTGATTTGCCGAAAGATAAATATGAGGTGGGTGGAACTAAAAGACGAACGTAAATGCTCCAGAGTGAACGCAGTATTTTTTATGAGTAACTGGTTGGCACAAAAATTTAAAATTTATAACAGAAATGCTAAAAATCATAAAACAATCTTAATTGTTTCTATGGAAATCTATGTTACATATTTAATCAAAATTCGAAATTGAAGCGAAAACATGCTACAACGTTTAAGTCCGATTTTATTATACATATTCAGAACTCCAGCTGCGCCCAAATTGTTTTAAATTGTCCTACACAATGATTAATAGTCAGTTAAAGAGTTGATATTAGAACGTCGAGCTGTTTTACCCCGTTTTAATGGGCCAAGAAGAATGAGGCACTTCTGGTTCAAGATGGCCAGAGGTGATTGTATGGTTCCAAGGTGGAGAGTGCGTTATATTAAAGGATGGGAGGATTGTGAATCTTTCTTCAACATAGCGCCCTGCTGGTCCCAGGCTCCATGACTGACAGCAGTGGTGAAATCCCTCGTATGGACACCATTCTTCGTCGTAGCGCTCTGCTGATCCCAGGCTCTATGACCGACGGCAGTGGTGAAATCATTCGTATGGACACCATTTTTCGACGTAGCACTCTGCTGGTCCCAGGCTCTATGACTGACAGCAGTGGTGAAATCCCTCGTACGGACACCATTCTTCGACGTAGCGCTCTGCTGGTCCCAGGCTCCATGGCTGACAGCAGTGGTGAAATCCCTCGTATGGACACCATTCTTCATCGTAGCACTCTGCTGGTCCCAGGCTCCATGACTGACAGCAGTGGTGAAATCCCTCGTATGGACACCATTCTTCGTCGTAGCGCTCTTCTGGTCCCAGGCTCCATGACTGACAGCAGTGGTGAAATCCCTCGTATGGACACCATTCTTCGTTGTAGCGCTCTTCTGGTCCCAGGCTCCATGACTGACAGCAGTGGTAAAATCCCTCGTATGGACACCATTTTTTGACGTAGCGCTCTGCTGGCCCCATGTTCAAGTATATATGTTTCTTTAATATTGTAAATACAATTTGGAAAACTAATTCTTTTGCGATTTTAATGCGTATCTTCTTTAATAAATTATTGAGTAAATATAGAAATATCAAGGTTCACACAAATGTTTTAAGATTGTAAGAGCAGTAATCGCCTAAGAGACATAAAACTGAGGGTTTGAACAGCTGTTTAGTGACAGTTTTATTTGGATTATGAAACGAAAAAACTACATTTTTTCTGAATTTCAAAAAATTCTAGGTAATTTTTCTTACATTTATGCTTCATAAAAACCTTCCATGGATTTCAATGAACATTTCACAAAATGAATTAACCGAAATGGTCCATTCGTTCTCAAGATTTGCGCTTAGCTACACATTTTGTGCTACATTTTTTTATAATATAAGATTAAACATTATAACGTAGACTAGTACTTATTAACTTTTTGACATTAAATTTAAATGACAGTTAGTTGTCCATATAAACGGTGTCTTTAAGTACAGAACTGGTAGCGTGCACTGTTGTGTAAAATTAAACAAAACTAAAAATATAAAAATTTTTATATCGAAAATTATATATATATAAACACATCTTTGGAACAAGAAATATCAAGATAATAAGGAGAAATATGTTCTTTATTTTGGTAACAATTCCTTTGAAAAATAAAACAAAATACGATAAATAGGACTACAGAGCATAATAAATATAATCACCAACACCTATGAATGCTACGTATTTATAAAATATTTATATAGCCGTATACTATATATTTAAATAGGTGTTTCGTTGAGATGGAACAAAACAATGAATTATTTTAAAAATAATGAATGCAATAAAAATCCACTTACGATGGTCTATAGATATGGTCCAACTTGTACTTTACAAAGACATAACCTGAATGTTTTTTAAATTGATAGAGGATGTTTTTCTGAGAAAGAATTTTTGGATATTTGGCGTAAAGGTTTCAGAAGGATTAAAAATTTGACACGATAATTCTTTTCAGATATATGTTTTCTGCCTCAATACACTTCAAACTGACCTTCTCTCATATAAATAATAGATACATAACTTTTCAGACCACTAGATAAAATATATTGAATGTTGCATTGTAAATGATTTCCTGTTGCGGATATATAGTTTCTTGTCTGAAGGGTGGTTTTAAGTATGTCAAACTTAACAATTTTACGTCGGAAAAAACTATGTAACTCTTTTTAGGTTTTTGATTCCTCCTATTTTGAACTCATACAAAAAACATGAATGCTGATTATAGAATTCTTTCACTATCGATTTCGATTAAAACCAGCTCATACTGCTTGACTCTTGTCAAATTACCTTAAAATGATTGAATATATCATTTTTGAAATAATGTTATACAACATCTACATTGATATAAATTATGTTTTTTGAAATGAAACTGGATAAAGAATTTTGAGATAGACTTTGAATTTATCATTTAATTAAAGTATTGACAATGCTTAATCATTTTTTAAGCCCACTGTGTTACGTGATGCGTTTTTATACGATGATACTTTTTAGCAGTCTTGTGTTAAAGGTAATGTAGAAAACAGGAGAACCTGCTTATCAGTTATCAGACTAAGTATTTAATCATTTTAAAAAACCATCCAAATATTGATAATAATTATTCAGTTGGTATAACTTACTTAAAATGCAGTTGTTCATATTATTAAAAATATTAAACCTTTACGCAATGAAATAAATTACGATTAAATAAAAAATATTTACGTATCATTTCCTGTGTAACAAAAAATGTTATGATTGGCATGTAGATATTTGAATCAATCATGTAAATAATAATTTGAAAGGCAGATTTAAGCGAAAACTAAAATACGAATCAGCCTCTTGGATAACTCGGTCTTTATATTCATTCCGTCTCTATGTTTCTAAAAGCTTCCATCGTTACACGGATAGCAAAATAACAAAAGCCACACAATCGGGTGGCATGTGTTTTGTAGGCATTATTAATAAGAGACCTCTAGAAGCTTCCCAGAACTAGAATCTGTAGCCTCTGGACCAGATTGACCTCTACGCTCCAGTCTATGACATTAACACAACTATCAAATCTTCCATTTCATCTACAGGATAACCCATCCTCTGGAACCATCTGACTTCAAAAAAACTCTCGTATTTTACAACGACCAGCTTGTAGGTAAAACCATGATTTCGAAACGCCCGGAATAAAACCTCCCAACGTATGAGAGGCACGAACTGGGACAGTCCTAAGAAACTTAACCTATCGAAAAGCCATTCTGTAAGACATCATAGTAATTTATAAAATTTCTCATCCATTTTCTAATATCACCCATGTCATCGACTTTTCCATCGACTCCAACATCAGTTTTCTAACAGTATTTCAACTCAAATTTAGTATTATCTTTATTATAAGTAAATTGTAACATCTTTCTCAATAAATGTCCATAGATTTTTAAGATATCAAGGCGGTGTTGTGTTGTATCTTGAACTAATTTAATTGATCCTCCCTAATACAAAATATTATGTAAAGTAATAAACTTACAACATTCTCAGGTAAAATTTTACATAATTACAGTAGTGACTTGCACACGTGTAATGAAATATGTGATAGCTGTAATTTTGTAAGGAAATTGAAAAGTACTGTGTATTATAGACTACCCGAATTACGTGATAACATAAGTGTGAAATGTACGTAAGTTTGTATATGTAAATGAACAACAGAGTAAACGACACATATAACTCTTTCCCTGGATATTTTATACCACTCACCATAACCTAATAAGGACAAAAAATCCTTAACGTAATGTTTTATTCCACTTCTGACTGCACAGAATTTTCTTACTTATAATTACATAATGTGAATTAATAAACATTACCGTGTGTTAGTCGGTTGAATGTTGGTATAAGATGTGACCGAAAAATATGTAATTTCATATCGGAATCAAAATCAATGATACAGCTGAAACATACCCAGCAGTAATATTTATTAAAATTAGACATTTCCATAGAAACTATAAGGGAAAAGTTTGAGTTGTTTTAAAAATGTTGTAGGATAGTTCAGTATACTTCTTCAAACGTAGTTCAACTCGCAGTAAGTCGGAGAACCGCCAACAGGAACAGGATGCGATGCCCAGGAGCAGGACCAGGACGAGGAAATACAAGGATAAGGTACTTAGTTTTATTAATAATAAATCCCAATGTATGCTCTCACTATCTATCGCTATCATAATAATAAAGTGATTATGGTGGTAAAGTTTTGTTCTCGGCTACTTTAATTACTTTGTACCTGGAATTTTGTACTACTTTGGAATAAGTGTACAGGGGGAAATATTTTATATTTTGTTAAAGTAACTAAAACACGTTGGATATATTACCACATACACTATATTAACCTAAGACAAAATCACATTTAAATTATATTTTAACATATTTCTTTTTGACTCTATAGTATTTATATAGCTAGATAATCTCATAACCAAAAAATCGGTTTCATGTTAGTACTAGTGTTGACGTAAAGAAGCAAAGTTGCTGAGAGAAAATTAAGGTAAACACGTGAAACGTACATAAAAAACTGTGTATTTTCCATGGAAAAGATCCATCTTAGGGATAGCGTATCATAGCAGAGGTTTTGTTGGTATTGTGGTAAAGGGAATAGTAGTAAGTTTTTATTTGTACATTTTTAAAGACCGCACGTGTGATTTAATAATAAAAATTTCATTAATCACGTGTATTAGGTTTGTAGAACAACTCTTACGACCATCACTTCGGCTTTTGTATCGCGTATATGACTTTTGTATTGTGCTATTTGTCATTTCGTTAACCTTTTTGTATTAATTAGGACTAAGTACGGTTATTACCTGAACTAAAAACATATAATAACAATAGTTCTGAAGAGTTATTTTTCTTAGATTTAAATAATTATAACTGACCGTTAGACACCAATAACATTTATATCACCTTCAGATTACTATATTTTCTAAGTAAACTGATTGTATCTATATTATGATGTTTTATATACGCTTACCAAATGCAACATTTGACAGTTAGGCTTAAGTGTGTATAGATACTGTAAATATCATTTATGGAAAATTTTAATTTTTAATCTTTCATACTCTCCCTCTTTGACTCCCACAAAAGCTAAAGCAAAGACTTTTTTCAATCTTACTAGATATTCCGCTCATCCTTCAAGAGATAAAGCAGGTTTATGAGCTAATAAAATGCAAATTTCCATCTTATGACTGTTATAAGATAATGTATTGGCTTCTCAACGAATCCCTTATATGATTTGCCAAGACAATAAAAGTCGGTCTTCCTCAGAAGTAATAATATAGCCAGAAACACATGTGTACCAATTTGTTAAATTTTATTCTACGGCAAATAAACATTTATAGGTATTCCATCAACATTCTTGTTTAGGACACAAAAATTCTTAATGTTTACAAATTCTGCCGGTAGTATACTTTTTCATTTTAGGTGCAAGATGCTACATACTCGTATGTTGGATGCCTTACCCATGCTTTAAATTGACTTTTGCATTAAAGGGCTGTGATCAATAAATTATTTGTAAAATATAAACATCCTGCATATTACGTAGTTAAAAATGACTATGCCAAACACTAGACTGTGAATTAATAATAGGATACCCAATCAAAATGGTAACAGCTGCATTAAACCCTTCATTGTAGGGATAACTGTTAGTTCTAATTTTGGTTTTTGAGCTTGAATTCATTAGAATAACATTTCATTAGTTAGCTAAAATAACTTATATTTATGTATCATTTTACCTATATATGCAAAATAATTAAAAATATGTTGTATTTAAAAGCAATGTTTCCCTAATTTTGATTGTAGTTTACCATGGAAATTTAAATTAAATTAATTTAAATTTAAAAGATGATCTTAAAAAAGATGTTATAAATAATGAATTATAAGAAAACAACAATTTCTAAGAAATTAAATTAAAATTTTAAGTAATGCAATATAGTACAGTGTCAAAGTAATTTGTTAAAAACTATAAATACTACAAAAATTAACATTAAACTACAAATCGCTAACTAGCTTAATAAAGAATCGAGCGGCTTTAAAAGCACTCTCGTGCATGTGTGTACGCTTATACTACCTTGAAAATTGTTTATGAGGACCCATCAAAAATACCAGCACAAGAAAACTAAAATAAAATGTTTATTAGGATATTTTTCATTTTCTAATTCTCATTATATTAGATACTGCTTTTCATTCACAAGCCAACGCTTCACTTTGTATTCTGTAATTTCTTCAGATTAATAAAACAAAGATATCAGAAGATTTCGATACGTATTTTAAATTTTGAAACTTTCGTGGTGTAAGATTTCAATTGTTTGACTTTATCGGAAATGTATACAAAAAATATACATAATATTTTTCAAAACCTAATTTTATTTTAAAATGTAACACATATGTGTAAAGTTAAAATTAAGAAACAAGTAAAAGGTTTGTTTGAAAAGTAATGATTATTCAGAGTTTTAATATTTTATAAGATCGTTGTTATTTTTTAATTATAAAAATTAGGAAGTAAAGAGTTTTTAAATGTAATTTAGTACCTCAAATCCGTAAAATTCAATTGACGATAAAGTCCAAATACATTTAACAAGTTATAAATATTTAATTTATTAATATTATATATATATATATATATATATATATATATATATATATATATATATATATATATTTACTATTTTATATTTGAAAGTAGGTAAAAACATGTTTACTAAAAGTTACTTTTATTTTCTAAATTTACCTTAATTATATTAATTCACTTTGAACTATATTATTACAATTAAGGAATCAAAATTCTAAACTAGATTTTCAATAACAATAGGCTTATGTCACTGGTTTAAGCAATAAGGATATTTTACTTTTTACTGTGTTCTATGAAATACTCAAAAAATAAAAACATAATATTTAGTAAATCAACAGTTGCGTTACTCGCCCGTATACTGAATCCACCATCTGTGGTTCGTGTGCACGGATCTTGTGTGTAATAAATAAACTGTCTGTTTCCTTCATTTGAAGGAAGGAACAACATTCTCTAAGTGTTTCATTGAAACATATAAATACATGTATACCTTCATGTAGATTAACCTATAACTAACAATAATTAGGGTAGTGTTCTGATAAAACTACTTGATGTAATACCTTAAATAGATTGCCTTAATTCAACATAGACATGTTATATACATTTGTGGGATTCTATTCTTTCAAGCTTTTTTCAGGAATTTATTGTAGGTGTTTGATATTAAAGCAATGTAGATGCTTTGACAATGTGCCTTTGTTACTTGAGACGCTTAAATAATACGTAATAAACTCTTCAATGTCTCTGTTTTACTTTAAGCTATTATACTCGTTCACGAATTTTTCAAAAATTTTTAAATTTTAATATAAGTATATATTTTCATATTTTTAGTGATGCATTTGTGTTAATTGATTGGTTATATTATTTATTTATATATTTAAAAGAACGTTAATGTAGAATAATTATTAGCAATGGTACTAAAAGTCATTTGAAACATTAACCCTGGATAATAATGTATAAATATTATGTAGCACATATTTGTAGGCAGGGAACAAATTATGTTAAAACTTATGTTATAGTATTTTATTTACATCTTTGTCTTCTTAGAATGTTTGCGTTGGCGTAACAAGAAATGGGTTTAATTTTAGTAGTCGTGACGTCACCAATATGAAAAACAGGCGAAATCCACGTAGCAGGTTTCAGAACATATTATTTAATATCCATGGAAACAATGTACCTAGATAATTTAATATTTTTTATAATAATTTGAAATTGAAATGTCGCACCGTTTTAAAGTTCGTCCAACTCACAACTAGTCGCGGAAGTAGAGCCAGGAACACTATTTGATGGCAAGAAACACGACCAGGACCAGGACTTACATGGATGAGGTAATTTCATTACTTAAAATCACAGTTTATGATCTCAATATCACTTGTTACCTAAAACAGTTTAGGTCTTAGTTTTAACGAATATTTATACATCACAAAGTACCAGAGCAGTTAACATGTTATACAGATTTTTTTACTTGAGTTTATATTATAGTTACAACATTCTAAGGTTCGTTTTGTATAGAACTGATAATTTGTGTTTTGTGCTGTATTTAATCCTCTCTGTACCAAAACATATAGTAGGAATAGGTGTACCATCATTTCTGATCTGAAATCAGGTTTTTCTACCTGAAATAATGTTTTTTATTAGTCATATGTAGTAACAAAAATTTAACGAAATACATGTTATTGGATTATATATTAATGTGAGTACCTACCATATAAACATTTGAATAACACCCTATATTAAAGATCTGTTCCTTTATTAGATTATGGTTGTATGTGTCAATATATAACTGTAAGACTTATTAGCCTGAGATCTTTATCGATATGACCGTTTACGGTATTGCTAATTAGCCTATTTACAAAAAAAGTTGGATTTTTCAGATTGTTGCTTTTACGTACCTAATTTACGTAGTATACAAAACAGTGCACTTTTAAACTTCTCCCAAAATTATTACAGGCCATATTACACAAATAAAAATATATTAAAACTTGACTCGGAATATTTAATGTTTATTCATCGCAAAAACCTCCTTTATAAGATTTCTTAGTAATGAAACAGTAAATAGTAAATGTGAATTGTTGAAAAAGGTCATATTATAAATGATAAAATTTTAAGGTAAAATACAGGTCACGTTTATAACATCCATAAATATTTAAATATATTTAATGCATAAGATTTCATTGAACATGAAATAATAACATGTACTTAATGTTAGTAATAGTCATGATGTAAACAAGCAAGTAAAGGCAAAAATAGAAACAAAGCGACACAGGTGAAATATACACACCAGTGTACGTATTAATATTCTTTTACATGGAAACAACAAACGACAGGTATAACAAAGCTTTCGAAAAATACAAATGTTTTATTTACACAATTCGTTAAACTTAAACTACGTTAGGTTTGAAAAGCGCGACCAGGAACAAGTGCAATGGCCAAAAGCAAGATAAAGGCTAGGACTTTTTATTGTTCAGTTTAATGTTCATAGACGTTAGGGCGTGGAAAATCTACACCAGGAGTACTATGGCGAAGACCAGGATCGAGACAAGGATTTATGGAAGACTTACTTAATTATTTACAGTTCAAAGATTTTTTCTAAATATTCTTTTTACCCAAAGCAATATACATTCTAGTCTTGCGATTATCAATCACAGAAAAAACACAGTGAAACAATTCCTATGTTATTATAACGCATTTTTAGTTAAAAGGATTTTAATGTTAAGGACTTTTAATGAATTTATTTTCTTGTGTGGTGATACTTATGTTGATTAACATATAATTATGTTTTATGCGTAAGCATAATAAATTTTTTATTTATGGTTTTAAATCCCTTCAGTACTATAAATTAACAGAAAGAATCAGTCTACAGTTATGTATTCTATCCAATGTAAATGTTTTATGATCCACACTTACATATTTTATAACAAGTGAAAAGAGTTACCAGATTATTAACATCGACTAGCAACACAAACGTGATTGTGGTTGGCCCTTCCTTATAGACGGGATAGGCCTGATCTAAATAGTTTGATTTCTAAGATTAATATGACAATTTTTCAAATCGTTTCACAGTTTGTTCATGCCCATTTCCTGTCACTCAGCTCAGTATTCAAGCCTCAACTTTACACCAAATTTGGCCTCCATCTTAACATTTCAGGGAAGAGGAGGATAGCTAGTCTCCTTTTTAACATGATGCCTGTTGATTGTAGCTCCCAAACCTCTCCTATTCCTGTCTTAATTAACCGAGATCTCTCATATAACTATATGTCCGAATCACTCCCAGTTATGTCGGATACAGTGCCGAAAAGACACCTATCCTCTTGAGAATGACTGTTTTTTTGAGGGCTGTTTGCCGAGAGTGGATAGTGTTTTAATGAATGGTATATTGTTCTTTGGTGGGCAGGCCTCTATTACGAAGTCTCCGAGTTATCCATCAAAATGTGCAGGGTGCCAAGGCAAAAATGTCTCAAATTGAAGTTTTACTTGATCTGTACTCCCCAGATTTGCTTTGTATCTCTGAGCATTTTTTTTAAATAAAGCGGACCTAGACTCTTTTCAGCATGCCTGGCTACTGTATTGCTTCGGGGTACTGTCGTTCTATCTTAAAAAGAGGAGGCGTTTGTATTTTAGTTAAGGAACTACTTAAGTTTTATGAAAATTGATATGTCTGAGTTCTCGATTGAGGGTGTTTGTGAGTTTGTGTGGTGTTAGAGTTGAGTCTGAAGCAAATAGTATTATTTTTATATGTGTCTATAGACCACCTAATCAGAGCATTTCTGAAATAAATGATTTTTTTTCTATCGATTCAGCATTGCTTGGAAACCTGTATCCATCTTGACAGATGGATTGTTTTTGTCTGGTGATTTCAATATAGATTTTTCCACCATTAGTCAGGTCATCTAAAATTTTTATCGATCTGATGAATTCGTTCGGCTTGGTGAGCACAATAGACACTTTCACTCGAGAATTTAATGGTTCCAGTTCACTCATTGACAACATATTTTAGCAATATTCCAAAGAATATGTTTTCACCTCAGGTTCTAATTTCTAATTACTAGTATTTCCGATCATCATGCGCAAATTGGAGACATTGCCTCATTTGTTCCTTCAACCCACAATATTATTAAATTTACATTCAAGCGGTGCTTCACCCCGGACGGCATTCGGGTCTTGAGGAGTCTTCTGGAGGGTGAATCATGGCATGAGCTTTTTGGAGCCGCTGATGTTGATGAAATGTTTGACTCATTTCTTGCAATTTTGGCATTTTATATTGATTGTGTTTTTCCTACAAAAAAGATTAAGTTCGGTACATGGGGCACTCAGATGAGGATTCCTTTGGATGAAGATCTAAAAAAAACTTCATAATCGCCTTTTGTTTCTCTACTCGCTGTCTAAGCATCTTGACTCTTCTCATCCTTTGAGAGTTTCTTTTATTCAAACCAAGAAGGAGTTTAGGAATCGCATCCATTCCGCCAAAGCGAAAAAAGTATTGAACCTACATCAGCGGGGGCTCAGAATAAACAGCGAGCTGCTTGGAATGTGGTTAAGGATCTCATTCCTGATAAGAAAGCTAATGCCTTCACACATATTACGCTTAATGACGAGAATGGCGATCTGACGAACAATCCTAGGATGATTTCAGAGAAATTCAACATCCATTTTGCAGAAATAAGCCAGAGTTTGAGAGATTCTGAGGGTAATTCTTCATTTGTTCCTCCAAGATCATTGTCTTCATCAAGTATGAGTTCCTCTATATTTTTTGCTCCAACTGATAAGAATGAAATCATCTCAGTCGTAAAGTCCTTGAAAACAAGCAATTCAGCAGGATTTGATGGAGTTTCATCCAGGATTTTGTTGAGCTGTATAGATATATTGGCTGATCCTCTTGCACAGATTGCGAACTCGTCATTTGAATCTGGGAAGTTCCCATCACACTTGAAGCTCTCAATTGTAAAACCTATATTTAAGAAAAAAGGAGAAGTCCAAAGGAAACTTAGCAATTTACCGCCCCATTTCGATCCTTTCTACATTTTCAAAAGTTCTTGAAAGGCTTGTGCTGACCAGACTTTCCAATTACCTGTCTGTCAATGGAATTTTACATGACCATCAATATGGCTTTCGTGAGGGGTTGTCTACAGTCAATGCAATTTTTAGTCTTCTAACTGAGGTATCAAAACTCATTGGATAACAGGAATCACGTGTTTGGCCTATTTTTGGATCTTACGAAGGCTTTCGACGTTGTGGATCACGGGGTTGTTGCTCAGAAAAACTTGAAAACTTGGGTATTAGAGGGAAAGCTTTTGATTGGATTGCTTCTTATCTCCTGAACCGTAGACAGATTGTTGAAATTCCTTTTATTGATGATACAGGGTGCTTAAGAAAACAATTTTCTGAGGAGCGAGAAGTACGCACTGGAGTTCCCCAAGGCTCCGTACTTGGTCCTTTATTATTTTTACTATTCATAAATGACATCCATCGAAGCGTGAAAGGTTCCAAGTTGTTTTTGTTTGCTGATGATACCTCTTTGGTCATCTCTGGTTGCAATCGAGCCGAGCTTGAAATCCAAACCTTTGTTCAGGGCCAGTAATTTGCTGCAGTGGTTGGGTGAAAACTCTCTGTTTGTAAAATACATCTAAAACCAATTTTCTTGATTTTGGAATTAGAAAGTCTGCTAAAAACGTTGATTGAATCTCAAAACATTATGATTGGAGAGTCAGAAATGTGTCCTTCTTTGAATGTTATAATTATCTTGGAATTGTTTTGGATGATCAGCTAAACTTTTTTTAGTCACATTGATAAAGTCACGAAAAAAAACTAAGCAGCTGCATATTTTTGATGTATAGACTATCCTGTTTTGCTAGTGAGGAAATTCTTTTGCTTACTTACTATGGCTGTTTTTTTATCCTTACCTTTGCTATGGAGTCTCTATATGGGGATACGAGAGTAAGAAAACTCAATATGTTTTTCGTCTCCAGAAAAGAGCTATACGGATTATTTTCAAGTTGAGTCGTTCCCAGTCTTGTAGAGGTTTTTTTCGCAATAATAATATCCTTACGTTCCCATCCATTTATATCCTTCAGTGTCTTTCTTTTTACAAAAAAGTATCCCCACCTTTTTTCAGTCAACGTTAATCCAGCCCATAATTACTCCTTAAGAAAAAGAAACAACCTAATCCTACCCTGCCATAAAACATCTTTTTTTGAAAACAAAGTCTTTACTCCTGCATCGCCTTTTTAACTCTTTGCCATCCTGCTTGAAAATTGTTGTGGACGATAGGGAATTTTCAAAATCGTCTGAAAAAATTTCTTATTTCGAGAGAATATTACAGTGTCCGGGAATACGTTGAGGATAATAAATTGTAGATCACTCCTGTTATATTGATTTGGTCTTGTTGTGTTTGATCTGTCAGTAGTCTATACTTTAAGTTAGGATATTATAATTTTCTTGACGAGTGCCTATGCAATGTTATGTTTTTGGCAATAAATGAATTGGCAATAAATGAATTGATTGAGTACTAAGAGAATTATTTACTTAAATGTGTCTTAGAGAAATTTTTCAGGCATTATATAGTAGAGTACATATTTAAAATAATTTAAAACTAGTTAATGTTAGCTGACTTCGGATTAAAATTCATAACGTACTGCGTTAATTTGTTTAAACTCAATCATTTCTAAAAACGAGAATTATAGTCTACATCTTTTACTTTATTCAATTAGTTGATGAGATTACCACCAAAGCTTTCTTTTACTTTACAAGAGATTATAACTTGCCGATTGTTATGATAAAGTTATAGAAACAACTCCTTAGATTCCTTTGTCACCTTTACATGGTTCACTTACACTATTAAAAATAATTTTACTCTAAAAAAATCAAAAATGCTATATTTGAAAATAATACCAACTCCGAGTTGTTATGACATTTTCCACTACAATTGTTTATCGGAATATAATTTTCATCACACACTGACAGGAAAGCCAGCCTATTGCAAAGTCAGATAGGAACAATCAAAATGTTTGTTCAGAAGTCACAAGCTATCTAATTTGTGGTCCAGATACCGGGACCAGGGTAACTGAGGCACTGGTTGTCACATACACAAATATTACATTATACTAAATATATGCTAGTAAAGATTAATATTCAGTATTTCTGGTGTTGTTTAATAAGCCCATAACGTGGTCATACTATAAACTTTGTTACTTAAAGAGATTTTTGAAATAAAAAATGAAAATTGTAAAAAAATTTTTTGAAGAATCTCAAACATTTCCACTTGGAAACTGAGATGGATAAGTTTTTTCAATAAGTACATAAAATACTCAATATTGAATAAATAATATAGTCATCACTCTACTTCACAGACATATCAGAAATGGTTTGTCACTAACTGGAACATTGAAATGGTGAATGTTGAAAATTCACTGAGCTTTAGCGAAGTTTATCACTCGTGAGGCTTGAAATATTTTAATTTTGTCTGTCTGTCAGTTCGCACGATATTCCGAAAACGAACTGACTTTAGATTTCAATATTTGTATGAAGGTTAATTTATATTTAAAGGGACACTGTATTTTATATTAGTACATGTTAACCGATTGGATTTGGATGAGCTTCAGCTAATATTTTTGCAAAGTTCTTAAAGGTAAGCATAATGTAAATCAGAAAATGTTGAAAAAAACAATCTCAGTAGTATTATGTAAGGTTTTACAAGTAACATTTTTATTCGCAGAATAAAAATAAATTGTAATATATTGCAGCCAATTTTAAACGTTAGTGACAATATTTAACCTTATCGCACTCTTGCCTATCGCTTGCTTACCAGAAAACTGGTATAAAACTTTGAATGAAATTTCTCTATGGAGAAGAATGTGTTATATATGATGGTGCATGTACAATCTCGGAATAAGGCTGAGCGTCATAAAACTTTCTCGTTAGTATTTTCATTTTAAATAATACATATTTTCGCAAGTCTATTACTCGTTACTGGTTAGCATAAATTTTATCTACATTTTGTAACTAATCTTTTAATACTTGCAACTAATACACTTTTATGTCTGAATAAAAAACACCTTAGTAGGTTATGTTTAAGTGTTTACATGTAATAATTCATATAACTGTGAACAGTTTGGCAAAAAAAACATTATTTCAACCCATTTTGTTTTTTATTGCTCTTTATACACGAAACAAAAATTATTCAATCCAGTAATTCTGTACAGGACGCCATTGCTATTTTCATTTGAAACTTAAACTTTTCGTTTGAACTGCATTATAATTATAATTTCATGATACGAACTTTGCATTATATAGCAATATTAATACCATATAGCAATAATAACTATAGCATATAAATGAAAAAGATGCATTTGCATATCTATTGGGCACGTGCTGCAGAAATAAATAACAGAATTTGCCTAGTAGATAACTTCTACCGTAGATTAGTAATTCTGTCTCAGCTTCTGTAACTCCAGGTCCCAAATTCGAGTGCTGATTCGCGCACGCTGTTGTCGCTAGCAAAAATAAACTTAACCCAGTCTGATGTATAATCATTCATAAAAAACTTCTTTTTTAGTATTTTAATTTAAATAAAGAGTTATTTGAAGTTGTAGTTACCAGTAAAACATACAATCCACTGCAGAATTTTACATTTTTTTTGTAAATTAATCAATATATTTCTTGTTTAGGAACTATAACGGTTCAGTTAAAGAAGTGTATTTAGTTGAATTTGTTGTTTTCGAATTCACTAATGGCGTAAACTAATACATTTAGGACCTGTTACTTTTAAGGTGAAGGCTACTAAAACGTGTCGGAACTATTTACCATTGCTTCATATAAAAAATCAAATAAATATATCGAATATGTCTGTTACAAATTATGTCTCATACTAAAGGGATGTTATAAAAAACTATCTAAAAGTTAGAACAGCCTTAAGTATGTTTATTTAGACAGCCTAACAATAAGTTATAAACCAAAGATCTTACTTTTCCAAAGAAACTGGTGTTTAGTTTCTCTGAATTTTCCCTTGATTCATGTACTATGAAGAATTAAAAATAACTCCTGCTATGTACAGTATATATTTTGTATGTTCTCTAAACTATCAGGTATCTATAACTTACTAATCTTTATGTAAACATTAACTACATCTGGAAATGTATATTCTACTTTTTATTTTTTTTAATGCTTAATCCTTTATGATCTGCTTTAGTCCTACTTAATTGATCTTATATGTGAATTTGGATTATATAAGAATGAAATATTATAAGCGTAAATAAACTTTTATGATAGTTATAGGGATATTGACTTTCTGTTATACAGTAAAAAGTAATTATTGTGTAATGATTTATATATATTCACTTAATTTGGCGGTCAGGTAATAAAAGAATCTCACAATGGCAGTTAAATGTTTACAATGCTGGTAACTCACGTAATAAATAGCAGATAATACAAAGTTCCTTATTGAAGATTTTAAGCTAAATTTCAAGATGAAACGTTGAATTGAGCAATACCAGCGTCAAAAAATGTTTTTAATATACAGTTTAGAGCCTGTAAATAATTATAATTCATTGGACATTAATTTTGCAGAGTAAAGAATTTTACAAAATTAAAATTTTACGTTTTAAAACCATTTTTTTAACAGTTCAACACGACCAGCGATATATTACACTAAATTTCTGTCATATCTACTTTAGCACACTGCATTTGCGATAATATTCATTCAAGACTGGTGATTAGTTTTACTCGTCTATGTGTGAATGTTCAGCCAACGGTTTGTCTTAATATACACAAAAAAGGTTAAAAAGTTAGGCTTGAACTGGAATAAACTAGGCTAATGTTGTATTTTGATATTTTAGTTCTTAATTAGAGAACATAGCATACAACATGATAAGTAACTCCACTTCTTTGTAGTTAAATGAGTAGCTTCACTTAACTACAAAATCACAAAAAAATGGAAAAGAAATAATGTCAATGAATGTGTGATACATTATTATTGTGGATTTGATTAACAACCATCATAGGATCAAGATTTTTATTTTGGAATAAAAAGATAATTCTTCATAATTTTGTATTTTATATGGCTAAGTAAGTGGTTCCTCTTAATAGTTTTGAGAAATTCTGATTACACTAATTATGACTTTCTTTTAATTAGAAGACATTTTTTAAAGTAATATTATAAATAAATGAAGGTTGTTTTAACTTGTATGATTTGGGTTTATGTTGATACTTATACTTAAAATAATGCATATTGTTGAATTAGTGTGGGTGACGTTTGTATTAAAATATTATTATTTTAAGTATTACTGACCTATCGCGTAAAAATTATTATTCTAAATTATTGAGTAATATGTATTTTTCGTTATAGAAAATAAAATGTATAACATAAAGTAAAATGTATTTTTAGATTTATTTCCTCTCATGTTCAGTATATCAAGATCGTTAAATTTTTTCAATTGTGAAGTAGTAATTTTATAGATACTCTGTGCATATTTTGTAATAGAATTATGTATAGTAAATTTAATAAGCAATAGAGTGGACAGTGTTTTCTTCCAAAACAATATATTTAAATATTAGATTAAATCGAGTACCGCAAGCCTCGGATTTGTTCTCTTTTAAATCTTTGATATTCGTTTTAAAAACTTTTCCACCACGGTAATTTTTATTCCGCCAATGAGAGCTTTTCCAACAACATTTAAGCATTTTGTAATTGTGTTTCCAGTCTTTTGTATGTCCTAAAGAATTCGGTATGCTTCTTCGTCCTTAACTATTTCAGATTAGTTGGGTCCTTGTTGTTATTTAGCAACACGTATGGAACACACTTGAATATGCCTTTATAATCGTGTTAAATAAAATGGATGGGTTAATATTATTACAACGTGATAGGTATTTTTTAGCAACCATCATCCCATATAAAATTGTTTCTTCAGTCTTATAATAGTATAATATCTAAATTAGATATCATGCATTTTAACCTTTCATGAACATCTCCAAGTACACTGTATAGAAGACTACTTGAATTAGATAAGTTGTATGACCTACATAGTTTTTGTAGGTGTATAGTATAGTATAGTAGATATATATATATATATATATATATATATATATATATATATATATATATATATATATATATATATATATATATATATATATAGTGAAATTTCTTGTCAACGGTGTCTCTGGGTTGCTTTTCGAAAGAAGCGTGTTAACAATATTTTTACTGTCATAACTTATATAATGCATTGAAAATTTGCCATTACAAAAAAAAAGAGGCCGATTCCCTCTTAAGTCTTCTTACGCCTATTCCGACGGGCCACTAGCCTAGGAGGAGAACCAATAAATACAAGGTCGATGATACTTACAAGAAGTGCGGTCACACACATATTCTGTATCTGTGGTGTCTCTAGCTCAGTTCCAAAGTATAAAATCTTAGACCGTGCAAGCGATCAGCTCTATCAGTGCTCGTTATTTTTTTTAAACTTTTTGATACATAGTAATAACGCTTAATGCAACATTTTTAATGAACTTACTTTTCAAGATTTAGACAAAACGAGGGATCGTTGCACGGACAGTGAAATGGATATATATATACAGGCAGAGAGACGTATAGACATACAGACAGAAACAGAAATGAACTGATGAAGATAAACTTGAATATATTGTATTGTTTGTATCCTTTCTACAAAAATACTTCACATATTAGCTAGTGATTGAAATCTGAAATCGGAAAATGATATTGTAATATTATCATGAAGGCACCTTGTATTCAATAGGTATGAACAGTAAATAGTTATAGTCGTGAGTTAGATGTGTGAGAGGACCTAATTCTTCTAACTTCGCCAGTAAAAGGTAAATCACACATTCATTCATTTAAAATGTGAGCTACTAATTTGTAATTAATAAATAATTTTGGAAATATAATTCCTTTTTTAAATATATTTTATTCATGCATCTAGGAGTCCAGAATGACTGAATGCTGAACAATATAATTATCTCAAAGCATTTACATAACTTAAGTGGTTCCCCAATAAAAAGAGAGTATACATTTGTTGAGAAAGCCTTTAAGTCCTGTGCGGATCTGGTCAAAGGCATCTTAAAGCCCAAAATCGAATATATAACAGTCCTTATTTTAAATTTCTCTAATATTTTTATAGTAAAACTGATCAATACCTTGTTTTAAATATTGTTTATCTTATTAGATTCAACAAATAAAAATGTAAATTCCGTAACTTGCCTACTATTTATAATATAATAATTAGCCAAAGTACAGGAGGGTAATCAATTTCAACCCTGCAATAATTATGGAAAGTTACTTAAACTAGTGTGACGACCCTACTAGTGTTAGGACAGAAGTTTGAACATTGTAGACCAGTTATGAAAATATTTTTAGTCTAAATTTAGTCCTTGACAAGCAGGTGGTAATAATTACATACAGATCAACGCAAAATGTTTCAAAATTAAATTTAATGTGGTTTAATCATCACCCTCTAACCTTTTGGGGAGAGGATCGTTAAGGAAAGTTAACATATCGATAAAATACATGTTTTTCCCTAAGAAACTTTGCAATTGTAATTTACATGCACTGTAATGTAGACTACTTGAATTAGATACATCAAAGCGAAAACTTGGAACAAATCTACGCTGGTGTTTTTAGTTGTAGATATACTAATTAGCAATAACAAGAAATATGCAATAGTGTCTCTGGATATTGTGGCCAAACAATAATAATTTATCATACACACAATATTTTAAGACAAGTAACAAAATCTGTTTGTCTCTATAGTATGTATGGGTCAGATAACAAGAATCGGTTTAATGTTAGTGCACAAGCACGTGAAGGTGAAAACCAAAATGAATAGAAACAGGTGAAACACACCTCAGTATTTATATAAATATTTGTTGTTTCAATTTCCATAGAAACTACGCGTGACAGGTATTTTAATATTTTTTGATAAATTGAAAAGTGTTGTTTACAAAAGTCGTTAAACTCACACCACGTTTATTTGGAGTAGCACGAACAGAAACAAGTGAGTTATCCAATAGATCTATAATAACCAGGCCTATTTTCATAGTTCAATTTATGGTTCAATGTCGTTCTACACGCAGGACGTGGAAATTTAACACCCAGGAGTACTATGGCGAAGATCAAGATCAACATAAGGAATTTTAGGCGAGTTACTATTATTATTTACAATTCAAAGATTTTATCTATTCTTCTTACTAAAATTAGTTTAAATCCTAGTTTTAGGTATTAATAATAACAGAGAGAATTAGTGAAAACATTTATATTAAGTTATAACGCGTTTAGAATTAACAGGATTCACAGGATATCATCTTGATCAACAAATAACTTTCGTTTATTTTGTGTACAAAAAAAGAGCATGAGATTTATGGTTTTAAGTTCTTTCAGTACTCTACGTGTAAATAAAGAATCAGTTTACATTCATTTTCCATATATTGTCCAATTGATATAAATAAATATCCAAATTTAATAAATATCTCATAAAAAGTCTAAAGATTACTTGCAGAATTATTTACTTAAATATGTCTCAAAGATATCACTCAGATATTTTATAGTAGTGCAATATTGAAAATAATTTGAAATTAGTGAATTCAGGTAAATTATAATACAAATATATAATAAATATATTTAATCTTTGCTTTACACTAATTTTTCAAATAATTGATTGTTAACAGTATTTGCTTCCTCTTAGGAATAATATAGTTGCAATTTAAATGTGCCGTCTTTTTTTCAACTTTCGTATATTTTGTGAGCTAAAAAAGAACTTCAGATTTATGTTTTTAAATCCTTTCAGTACTCTTAAGTGTACAGAAAGAATCAGTTTACAATAATAATCTACCCATGGTCCAAGCTATATAATATCTGTTTATACATGTCTGATAAATAGTGTAAAGATTACTTGGAGAATTATTTACTTAAATATGTCTTAGAGATATTACTCAGGCATTTAATAGCAGTGCAATATTGACGATAATTATAAATAAGCGAATGTTAGTTGACCTAGAAATAAAATTCATATCTTAATAACATATAATTGCTTACACTCAATAAAATAATAAACTATATTATTCATATTGGAGGAGAAATATGGTCTGTAATTGTTGATGTAACCAATTAGTTACTAAAACTATCACCAGAGCTCTGAAAGTAACTTGCACCGACATTCATAACTAAATTTAATTTCTCCTTTTTCTTCCTTGTCGTAGTACAAACAATTGTTTTTTTTTTTATTTATAACATATATTGTAGTTATAAAACATTTGGTTTCGGAGTCTAAAATATATTTTTAATAAAATGATCTTTAAAAAATTCCTTTTATAAATATAAAACGTAACTGAGAGTACCATTGTTCCTATTAGTTAAGAATAAAACAGATAATAACTAGTTTATTTAAAAATGTTAATCGGAATTTTACTACTCGATGAATTATTTATTATGTTAAGAATCAAGTAATGTCTGATTATTACGGACAATGCTGCTTAATTACGTAATAACGGTATTTATTACGAAGTCCCTCATAGAAAGGTTGACGCTAAACTTCTAGCCGAAACGTTAAGAGCCTCTTTGGGCATAACAATTTGCAGGAACCAAATGAAATCGCTACTAATGTCTTCATTGAAACGCAGCAATATTTTAAAGTTAATTGTGACATTTATATTTTAATTTAAGATCTTTTAACTAATTATAAAAGAGGTGGACATAGTTTTCTAAGTTTTACAAGCTTAACTATGTTAATATCAACAATTTTGTTTTTTTAGATATCTATTTCACCATTAACGCCAATAATAAATAATAAATTTGATTATTTTTGTAAACGTATTATTATGTTTAAAAACTTGATTGGGATATTTTTGTTTTGCTGAGAATATGGGATTAAAAAGTTTATTTCATAATTTAAAGGTAACTTCACTTAAAATAAACCTCAACTCCGGATTGTGTACATTGGATTTTATAATATTACAACACGCCCTAAGCCTCATACTTGCTCGCTTTCAAATTCTAGGATAAGAGGGAATTGGTGATTGGTTAATTCGGAAATGAGGTTTCCAAATTTTATGCTTACAGTTGTATCCGCTCTTGAGAATTGTGCGTGTCGTAATTGATGTCTAATGCTCAGACCAATAACATATTATGTTTTGTAAAAATAATTGATATATTTCGTAGAAAAATTAAGTGGTTTGTTAGTAAAACTAGTACACAAGGAGATTTTAGTGATAACTAAAGTCCGAGGTTAGGCTTTCCAGGAAGTGAAAAGTAACCTTGCCAATGATTTACAACGCAAGCATGACATGTAAAGGCTCGCCACGGTGAGACCGGTAAACACAGAGACCATAATATAATACTTATTTATATCGACGGGGAGTTTTGTTCGGGCATGCTCCTTAGCTTACTGCTAGAGTCAATCTCCAAGGACGGATTTTGTTTAGGCAGGTCCCTTAGCCTACTGCCAGTGTCAGTCTCGACGGGGAGTTTTGTTCGGGCAGGCTCCTTAGCTTACTGCTAGAGTCAATCTCCAAGGAGGGATTTTGTTTGGCAGGTCCCTTAGCCTACTGCCAGTGTCAGTCTCGACGGGGAGTTTTGCTCGGGCAGGCTCCTTAGCTTACTGCTAGAGTCAATCTGCAAGGAGGGATTTTGTTTGGCAGGTCCCCTAGCCTACTGTCTTGTGTACACGATGTTCCTAGCGTAGGCGACTTCAACGGATACCCTATCAGGACGGCAAAGGCCACGATGGTTTCTGGGCGTCGAACTCTTCTGAGCAGGACGTACAGCTGTCCGTGGGTAAAACAGTCAGTGCGAAGGTCGACTCCGACCAGATCGATTGTTTGACCTTGGCTGTTAAGACCGGATATTTACAGGAGAATACCCTAATATTTTGGTCCGTCTTAGATTTAACTTTAAAGACAGTGCCCTCAAATCGGAGAGATAAACCCGTTGCTTTACAACCTGAAATTACTGTCGGCTATGGTTGTATTATTTTTGTAATTGTTTTTTTATAAACATGATTAAAATTTACTAATTTGTAGCATTTTATATCAGATTCATGACAAGATATTAATATTCTACTAAATAACTTGTCATTCGCTTTAATTAATTTTTAAATGGCTCACACGATTCTTATATATTAAAAGGTACAGCTTTTTATAAATGCACTATGCTGTAGTATATAAAAGACATAATTAAGAATAAAATAGTTTGAAAAACGTTTTTTTTAAATGCTGTTTATCTAAAACAAATTTAAGACATTTGGTTTTAACATACTCGGGTCTTATTAGATAAGATGAGAAATTGCGATCATTTTATTATATGAGTCCACTCAGGATGATATTCACTAACTGGTTAGTTCCAATGTTGAGTTTTTCACCGTTTTCAGGTTATCCTGAAACGAGTAGGCCTACGTCATTCCTGTGAGGACTTTGTTTAGTAGCTCATGCGATAAAACACAATATTCCCACGATTTTCCGTTTTACTCTCTTTATTGTATCAACAACTATTTATATTGGAATCGTCATTAACTAAATATTATAATAGTTTTATTGAACTCCATACATTGTTCTGTTTAAGAATTTGTAAAACCAACAGCCGTATGATAAACAGTTAAATAATACAACCAATTTCGAATCATATATAACTTGTAGGTAAATGATTCAGTTCCAAATAACACTTATTCCCTTGAACATGAAATACATTATTACCTAGATTTCCTGCTACCTTTTTATCAGGTGTCACATGATCCGTTCAGTTAATTACTTCATCCATTGGATAGCACCAATATTATTATGGTATGAAGGATTATTACACACAACCTTTATTTGATATTTTAGAAATTAAGAAACTAATATATTTTCTTGTAACACTATGTTTACAAAGTAAGCCCCTATAAAATTTGGATTATTCACATATTGAACTATAATCCTTTTCCACTTCAAATCATCACCGTATATTTTGCCAATATGCTAACGTTAATCATCACACAGGGTGCTGATACTAATACAATACTAAACGTAATAACCCGCCTACATTAGAAATATAAAAAGCAACATACAAAATATATAAAGAACGTGAAACTCTATAAAAGTACCTTAAGGTACCTCTTTTCATGTTTAATGGAATGTGATTAATACCCGTGGGTCCAAATATTGAAAACAATGGCGAAAATTAGACTTATTTACCTTGGGTAGTCTAAAATCATTTCAATTTACATAAATGTTTTGATAAAAAATCTTAGGACTTTTTACACAAAAATATGTTGAGTAGGTTTAATATATATTTCTTTGTAGAGGGGAAAGGAACTTTCCTTTTTTTAAATTGTTTACATGTTAAGTCAAAAGTTTTCTTGGGTGGTTCTTAATTTATCTTCAAATACTTATATGTACTGCCCCAATATGTTATACGATATTGCAATCGAGAGTGTATCAAGGCAAAACAGAGGAACGTAATAGAACAATATTACTAAAATGTATGAAAAAGTCAAAAGTTCTAATAGAAGATCTTAATTTTGTATTCCGACCATTATTATGTTTTTAAAAATTCCTTTTTTTAATAATCCTCAGATATTAAACAAATATATGCTTTTAAAAGTTCTGATTGACATGTAAAATATATGAATCAATATTGTTAATGTAAAGAATAATTGGAACGGCAGATTTCTGTTACACTAAAGTTAGATTGAGCTTCTGCCCAAATCACTAAGACCACACTCTGTAAAACTGTTAAGCTATTGGAATGGCATGCTTTTGTAAACATCCTAATTCTCTGAGAGTATTTTAGCCTGTAGCATCTTCCCATAACTAGAATCGGTAGCCTCTCGGGAACACTAACCTCTACCTCTCCAGTCTATGGCATCAACATAACTTTCGAATATTCAATTCTATAGAATATCCCAGCCTCTGTAATCATGTGACTTAAGAAAAACTCAGCTTCTATTATAGGTATTGTCATTGTTAAGAAACTCCCAAAATAAAAAGCTCCCAAAATATGAGAGGCGTGAACTGGGACAGTTTAAGACCTAAGAAAATTGTAACCTATCGAAAGTCCTAGTATATAAGAAATCATAAAAATGTATATGTATAATAGTAACCATTATCCAATAAAAATTTTCACATTGGGAGCCTTTAGTAGTTGATGCTCTGTCCTCCATTGACTTACAATCTCAGAGATAAGAAAGTTCTCGATCTTTTTAAAATATGACCCTTTCATCGGATTTTTCAGACATGCAAATCTGTTAAGACATATTTTTTTCTAACGGTTGTAAACTCAAAATATAATATAAACTTCATTATAAGGAAATTATAATTTATCCGTTTCAATAAATTTACATCTTTAAGATCTTTGATACATACAGGAGGTTTTGTAGGAAAGCAATTGAGCTAATTTAGCCAATTCTCTCTAATACACAAGTAAAGTAAAAAACTGTTCAATATTGTGAGTTAAGCATGTACATAATTACAGTAGTGCTTTTTACTTGTAATAAGATTTTTAATTTTTTAATAGCTATAATCTTGTAAGGAAATTGTAAATTCATCTTTTTTTTTGTACTACTTGAATAATGTCATATCATATTTATTGAACATACGGAGTATGTTTTATGTGAATGAACGACATCGTAAATGACATACCAAACACTCTCCTTAGATATTTTATACCATACAACATATATTACCGTGTTAGGTATACGGACAAAAAATCCTTAAAATTATGTTTTATTCCAAGTTTGTCTGCTCGGAATATACGTATTTATAATCATGTAATAAAAATTTATAAAGTTTTCTGTATTTTTAATGTTGATAAAAGATGTGATCATAAAAGTAGTTTAATACAGCAATAAAAGAAGCGAAACAGCTAAAAAAATACCAAAAGTAATATTTGTTAAAATTGTAGATTTCCATAGAAATCACTAGAAAAACTTTTGAAATTTCTTTAGTGTTGGACAGTTCTGTTTCCTCGTTCAAAAGTAGTGTAACTCTAAGTAAGTCGGAGAACCATTATCAATACCAGGATGCGGTGCCTAGGAGTAGGACCAGGACATACAAGGATGAGTTATTTTATTTACTTTTATTATTTACAAATCACAATATCCACACTCATTATCTATCGTTACACAAAGCAGTTTATATCATATTGTTAGCGAGTATTAATCATAACAAAAACACTGGAACAGTTCATATGTAATGATAACGTGATCACAAATTATATATATCATCATTTAATATATATAACCTAATATATAATTTAAATAATTATTTCAGATTTCTTTCTTTTTTGTGTGCTATAGTTATAGTAATTAACAAATTCCCTTTGTTATTTTTGCGTAGAAGCAGCTAAACTTCAACTAAACTCTTTTAGGCAATTTTTATCATTCTGTACCCAAAGCGTACAGGGGGAAACATTTTATATTTTTTTTCCCAAGGAACTGAATCATATATGCACTTATTCTATATTAACATATACACCATAACCTAAGACATAAATCAAATTTAAATTATATTTTAAACACATATTTGTCTTTATAATATTTATTAACAATCACATAACAATAAAACTCGGTTTAATGTCAGTACTAGTGATGGCGTAAAGAAGCAATGTTGATAAGAGAAAATTAAAGTAAACATATGAAAAGTACGTACAAAAACTGTTTAATATCTCTGGAAACATCAAGGGATAGGTAATTTATTGACTTGTTTTTAGATAACTCTACACATTTGTGTTCAGTATCCATTCAACGCGTACCACGTAAGAGAAACATCAGCTAGAATAAGATGCAATGGCCAGTTCCAGAACCAGGCCTACATGATGAGTTACTTTTATAATTTAGAGATCTAAGTTGTTCTTCATAGTATCTCTCGTTACCCAAAGCAAATTACATCCTAGTTCTAGCAAGTATTAATTACAGCACAAAACACAGGAACAGTTCAAATGTAATAATAATTGAAGTAAATTCTATTTTATTCATTTTGCATACCTATGTTTTAATTTCGTGGTTTTCGCTTTTCTTAGAAATTATTTAATCAATGAAATATTTTGTAATCTTTGTGTAAATGCAGAAACGACCTTGTTTTGGGCTGTCTTTAATTCTGTATGTACCCAAAGTGTGCAGAAAAAAATCAATTCAGAACTTAGTAATCCTATGTACCAATCTCATTTACACTTTATTCTGTCATCAAAGAATTTTCAATTTGAGGCAGTTATATGTTTTCAAAGTATTGAAATTGTTTTTTGTTAAAAGCCGAAACTGTAATTCAATGGTTGTATATAAACAGAAATTACGAAGCTCAAATGATCTCTATGTTCCGAAGCCGGGAAAACGACCTTTTTCACTAAAACATTTTGCTTTCTTGCTCCAAAGTTTTTATAATAAGTTACCTAACAATATTAAAGAAGTAAATAGTTTGAATTTATTTCATAAACTAGTCAAAAACTGGGTTTTGGAAATAGAGAGTATTGAGTCTCTCTTGTTCAATATTGTCACTTAGTCATGATGTATGTGAGATTTTATTTAAAGCCCTATCATGATTGTTTATAAGTATATTGTATTGTATGTTGATTGACTAATTGTATGTACTATGAAATAAGAAAACTTCGTCTTACCGTAGACTAAATTCTCACAGCACAACCACTGCACTTATCAAACATCCAAATTTTAAACTAATCACAACACACTATAACACTCAAAACACATCACATAATCATATAATGTATCACATAATTTTAGGTTATTATGCATTATCTACTCAGGACAGGTTGTGAACAGTTTGAGGTTGACGGTTCCAAAAATAATTATCTTATCTATCAGCTGCTGATTTTCTCAGTATGGTCAGGGAAAGATGGGGGAGGGAACAAATCTTATTGAAGTTACGTAGAAGAAACTATAATTTATGTTCACACAAAGCTTTTATTTTGTACTTTCGAAATTAAACATTGTTCCTTTTCTATTCCTGTTTATTATTCTCTACAAATAGATCTTTAATTCTGTAACCAACTTAGCCTATAACAAGATGTAATTTTAAGCTTGTGGTGTACCAACTGTATCTGAGTTTAGATTATTTAATAAATTTTGTTTCTTTGATTATTTTGTAATAACTTTCTGCTACCGCTTTTACAATGTAAATTGAATGTGTAATTCTCCAATCAGGCTAAGCCTTGGAGATTTCTCTTTCTCTTTTCATACAAAATATTGGTTAATGTACATAGTGTATCTATTTTATTTGTTATTTGTCTAATTTTAAACTATAGTCTTAAGTTTGTAATCAAGGACAGACTGGTATTATGAATGAATTGTGTATACATATATATGTAAAATGTAAAAGAAAGAAAGAGAAATAAAGAAATTATTATTATTATTAATTATTATTACTTTGTAATCGCTCATATATATCTGCTAAATATTTTAAAATTTATAAGGAGAAATATTTCCTAAATTATTTATAATTGAAATTTTTCTGGCAATTATTCAGTTAGATTAAATATTCATCTTGAGTAGAAAACAGTTTATGCTAAGTTTTTTATGTATGAAACCACTAACTGAATTATGTTTATTTATTGTATTTAATAATTTGTTTCAACAGTAATAATCATTTTTGAGATAAATATGGTCTGTGATGTTCAAGTGATTCAATCAGTTACTCACTTTATCACCAGATGTATCTTTGACACTATAATAATTAAGATATAGTCAATTAAAGTAATGAACTTATATAAATATCTTATTACATTTCAATGTCACTTTCAAAATTATACTTTCTACAAACTAGAATGAGACGTTGTGCTGAAAAACGCCTCAGCTAAAAATGAGCACTCTGCAGAATTAAACCATTACCAAAGTGATTTTAGTCAACATCTTGGTTAACAATAAGATTTAAATAACGGTAGTAATTAATCTCCAGAAATCGCCAGAGAATTAATATTTATTTTTCGTAAGTTCACTAAGTCAACATTTAAGGTCGATAGTTTTTACCCAATTTTAGGTGTACGATTACTTGAACATAAAAACTTGTACATGCGACGAGTAAAGGTGGTATTTAGATTTGAAAAAATTAAATGAAAATCTGTTTTGCAAATTAAAAGTTATGAACGGTTTCGAGTACTGTATTTTTCTATTTCGGGGATACGCATCCTTAGGAATACATTAGTTAAAATGTAAATTGCATTGAGCATGTATTTATCGAAAGAGACTGCTCTTATATAACTATTTAAAACAAGAACACTCCTCAGTTTAGATATGCTCAGAGACCCTCCAGTCATTAAACCTGTATTATGTCACAATGACTTTAATTACAAGGAGGTAGGAGTACGCCACAACACCTATTACAAAAGCTTCACTGAAATTCCATGCACAATTTAAAGTATACGGCTCATTTTATTATTGAGATGTCTGGAAGACTTTTATCCTCCATCAGACAAAAAAGAAACTTTTTCAGCCTACTGAGTAAAAGGATTTGGTAACGCTCAGACGAATTCTCTTGATGGAAATGCACCACTATAGAAACTCGTTCTTCTCTACGGAAAAACTATTTATAAAAGATTTTATTCATAATTCTACAGATTATCCTTTTCGAGATAACAACCAGATACATACAAATGTTCCCATTGAGTTAAGTTTTACAGCTGGGTTTTAATAATAACAGTTACGGTCAGTTAGTAAGGTTACGAGTAAACTACTACTTAAAATCGCGCTAAAAATATAGTCTTGTCTCATTGTATAAAAACCCTTAGTCCTATTATTCTCCCATTTTTCTTTATAAATACGCTGCATGTATTGATATTTCAAATATCAAGATCTCGTATCATTGTATTTAGCAAATTTACTAAATTATTTATTCTACTTCGTTCTCATTACAATTACAGTTCCACATAAGACGAATGTGAAACATTTACAAATGCTTAGCCATAACCAATGTAGCGACATGAACTATCATCGGTATGTTGACTGTAATACACTTTTGCATATATTCCTTCAAAATGTTAAGCTAAAAGTCATAAACTCTGCAAGATATGATGCGGATGGGCTGAGAGATGGACAGAGATAATGGGATAGAAAGATAGACAAATAGTGAGACATTACATTTTTCACCATCACGAATGATACGATTCGTTAACGCTAATTCTGAAATCAAAGAAGAAATCGAAAAAACTACTGGAATGTAATGAATTCATACGTTTTCTTGTTAAAATGTACTGATGTACAAGAAATCATAAATATAAAAAATATAAATTAGGAAGTTAATTGCGATAACGTTCAAAACTCTAGCCTGCTAACTAGGCGTATCCACAACAGTGCTACCGGCGAATCAAATTCTTCTTAGAGGGACAGGCGGCTTCTAGACGGACAAGACTGAGCAATAACAGGTTTGTGATGCCTTTAGATGTCCTCGGCCGCACGCGAGCTACACTGAAGGAATCAGCGTGCCTTCCCTGGCCGAAAGGCCTGGGTTATCCGTCGAACCTCCGTGCTAGGTATTAGTGCTTGCAATAGTTCCCCGTGAACGAAGGATTCCCAGTAAGCGCGAGCCTAAAATGTTGCACTCATCATAAACCTGGAAGAGTTTAAATTTTTCCTACTTACCCTTTCATATGATAACATTCAAAAATATGATAACAACATATTCTGTAAAATGTAACCTAATACTTCTGTGAACACGGTTAAATCTATGAAACAGTTACCAAACTAAAACATTTATATAACTTTAAATTGTTCTGATAGATCACTCACTGTAGAGAACAAGTTGTTCAAGGTTTATTAATATCAGACACGTAAGTTTTTGTATAAGATGATATAATTTTGAGTTGAAGTCCAATGAATTTAGCATAATTAGATAAATTAACATGGAAATGCATGTTGTGATTTATCAGCGCCTGATCTGTGAGTTCCGTGCTGCTTGTGTTAGTTAATATGTTGGTTAACACTTTCTACCTGTATCATTAAAAACAACATATATTGTTATAGATCGATTAGTATATTTTTTATAAAACAGATAAATGTAACATCTTGAATAACCCTGACCCCAAGAATCTTCACATGTGTGGTTAGGGATGTGCCGCTTCTGGACATCCATAAGGTTGGCGAGATTTAAGTGACACATAGATTTTTGTTGTGCCTAGTGGTAAGTTCAGCTGGAAGGTATAAAACAGCCAGAAGTAATCCCTGCTGGGTTGTAAATATAATATAAACTTATATAAAGGAATATCGTTTTTGATACAGAAATATTAAATGTCTCTACCATGATACGTATAATAATGTAGAATAATAATTAGTTAAAGTCCAGGAGAGTAACCAATGTCAACTATACGATGAGTATAGAAAGTTAATTAAACCAGTACGACAACCTTACTAGTGTTAGGAGCGAGGATTGAACTGTGCAGACTGGTTATGAAAAATATATGATTTAGCAATAACGTGACATATCGAGTATTGTGCCTGGATATTGGATCTAAATTATGAAAATTTATCACGTTGACATTAATGTAAGATGAGTTACAAAACATGTTTGTCTCTATAGTATGTATGTGTTCAGGTAGCCTGAGAACAAAAAACTATTTCCTGTTAATAGTGTCATGACGTAAACAAGCAAGTGAAGGGGAAAAGTATAAAAAAGAAACAGATGAAACACACAACAGTGGACATCTTATATCTTTTAAATATCCAGAGATAAAAAAAAGAACATGCATTACCACGATTTTGATAAATTCAATACTGTTATTTAAAAACTTCGTTGAACTCATGCAACATTAGTTTGGAGAAGCACCACCAGGAACAAGTGCAATGGCCAAGAGCTCGAAAAAAGCCAGGACCTTTTTAATTGTTCCTTTTAACGTTCTAAATCGTTCAACACGCAGGACGTGGAAAATATACATCCGGAGTAAGCTGGCGAAGACAAGGATCGAGACAGGGACTTATAGATGAGTTACTTTTCTTCTTTAAAAGTTGTTTTCTATGTTTATTCTTCTTAATGAAAGTAATTTACATCTTTCTAAAAAGCACGTCTAGCAAAAACAGTGAAACAGTCCCAATTTAATTATAACGGGTTTGCAGTTACAAGGATTACAGTTTTAATTGAATTTTACAATAAGTTTATTTCCTAGTTACATCTTACTTTCGTATGTTTTGTGTATGAACTGAAAGAATTTGTGATCTATGATTTTAAATCCCTTCAGCACTCGAAGTGTGCAGAAAGAATCAGTTTACAACTATCTTCTTCTGAAAATCCAATTGTGTTAAGATCCATTTTCTAATATTTTATAAAATGTGTAAAGATTACCAAAAGAATTATTTACTTTAATGTGTCTGAGAGAAATCTTTCAAAAGCTGTGAAACAGTTTCAGTATAATTATAACGCATTTGCAGCTGAAAGGATTATAATGTTTAATGAATTTCAAAATAAGTTTATTTTATTGTTATATCTTGACCTACAAAACAACTTTCATATGTTTTGTGGATGAACTGAAATAACTTTTAATATACGGTTTTACATCCCTTCAGTACTCTTAAGTGTACAGAAAGAAATCAGTTTACAACTATGTTTTCTAAAACCTCCAAATGTTTTAAGATCCATTCTCACATATGTTATCAAAAGTGTAAAGATTGCCTAGAGAATTATTTACTTAAATGTGTCTGTGAGAAATCTTTCAGGCATTTTTTTAGTAGTGCAAATATTGAAAATAATTTTAAATTGGTAAATGTTAGCTCATTTAGGATTTAAATTCAGAACGTATTGCGTTAATTTGTTTAAATTCATTGAATTATATAGAGGGTGTTGTACAGATTTGAGGATAATTGTGGTCTTTATATTTTAATTAATTCAAGTAGTTCATGAGATTACCACCATAGCTTGGTTTATACACAGAACTGTAAAACTGCAAACTGTATTAGCTTTGAAAAAAAGGGAGTAAATTGCAAACTAGATCTTTAAAGAGCTTCAAATTTTTGTAATGGAAACTGAGGATGTGGATGCATTCTTTTGAGTTCGTAGAAGGAACACACGATATTAAATATAAACGTTTGTTTATCACTCGATATTAAGGTCATATCAGATGTGAATCCTAATTATCGAGAACGTTGTATTCATCAATGTTATTGCGAAACATATACTTCGACAACAATGGAGATAACGTAACTCGAATAAGTACTTTAAATGTATATTAGCTCTAACTTTATTTTAAATTTTATATTGTTCTAAAACAGCCATTAGAATACTTATGTGTTGTTTAAAAAAAATATACGGTTTAAAGAAAATATTTGTTACATTTTATTATTTAAATTATTTTCAGTTCCTAACTTGTTATTAGAGGTGATATTCCTGTTCCTTCAAATTAACAGTTATTACAGAACTTTTAAAATACACACTGTATTCCACTAACTAAAAGAATTTATAATGATAATAGTCACAAAAAACTCAAAGGTAAAGTTTAAACCTTTAGCTGCCATTAACTTGTACTGATAAGTGCAAAATTTTTCTATCAGAATCTGGTACACATCATGTTTAGCTCTGAGTCCTTATATTGTCACACTATATTCCACTTATGTTAATTCTGAAAAAATGAACTAATTCGCTGAGCTTAGGCCTATCAGTATCACTCATGAGGCTTAAAATATTTCAATGTTTACTATCTGCTAGTCGGCAAGATATCCCGGAAAACGAACCTACATATAGAATTAAAAATTTGCATGAAGCTTAATTTATATTAGAGGAACTCTGTGATATTAGTGCAATATATCCGATGAGATTTGGATGAGCGTACTAAATATATATTTTTCAAAGTTCTTATAGGTAACCATGATGGAAACGATAAAATTGATAAATGAATATATAAAGAACCTAAATACTACCATGTAAGACTTTTACAAGTAACACTTTTCTTCGTGGAGTAAAAAATAATTTATAGTATGTTGCAGTAAATGTTAAACGTTGTAGAAAATATGTAACTGTATTGCACTCTTGCGTTTTTGTATCATCACTTTGCTTCCCAGAAAACTAGTATAAAGCCTTACATGAAATTTCTACATAGACAAAGAATGAGTTAAATGATGGTGGAGTGTCCTACCATGGAATTGGGCTGAGCGCCATAGAAGGTATACTTTATTTTATTTCCATTTTATATAATATATATTTCGGCCACGCTGTTATTCGTTACGGATTAGCATATATGTAATCTGATGTTTTTGTAACTAAAATTCTTGGGGGACTAATAACCTAATTCTCACGCATAATAATCTTTTCTCTTTTGAACTTTGTAGCTGAACATCTTGCTGTCAAGCAAAACCTCGCGCTCTTTTTCCTTAAATAAAATTAATATTTTTTTATCAAAAAACTAGACAAATTGTAAAATATTAAAGTAACTTACCTTTGATGATTTTTTCATTTCGAGAGGGGGGAAAATCGTTTTGGATTTCCCATTGGGTCCGCACAATGGGTGTCTGTGGTAATTCCACTAAAAAACCTCCCTCTAAAATTCTACTCCTCTTCATTTTGGTACCATCTTTCTGTATTTCTTCAAGGTGAGAGGGCAGTCATCTGCTTACCTTCTTTGTCTTAGACCTCTTCTTATTTCAGCTCCTAAACTTACATTTACATTCCTTTCATCTTTTTTTCTTCTCATTACTATTCCCAGGTAGTCACTTCGCTCTCCACCATCAGTGCCACAATACTCTCCACTGTAAGAGCTCTTCCCAGATTCTCCTTAACTCCTTTCCCACTGGTATCTCCACCGTGGACATGCAAACACAGTATGAAGAGTAGTGTCGCACTCTCCGCAGTACGTACAGGCATCTGTGTCGCTCAGAGCAAAGCGCCTCTTATAGTTGCCACAGCACCCATGTCCGCTCATTATTCTGGGTTAGATAATAACTGCACTGTCCATGAGTTCTGCTGATCCAAGGTCTAATGTCAGGGATTAGTCTCTTTGTCCATGCTGCCTTTCCAGTGTCTTGTGACCACGCTTCCTGCCACTTTCTGGTGTAATGCTCTTCTTCCTGTAGAACTCCTGTCCGCTTCGCTATCCTTTTTTCTACCTGGAGCTTGATGGGCACTGTTCCAGATATCACGAGAGCTGCTACCGTAGAAACAGTCCGGTATGCACTGCACACCCGGAGTGCTACTCTCCGTTGTGTCTGCTCTAGCTTCTTTCTACTTTGGTTATGGTCCATAGCTCTCTGCCATATGGGTGCTTCATACAGCATCACTGAGTGCGCCACCGAGCCAAGCACTTTCCTTACACTGGATCGTGAGCCACCTTTGTTTGGCATAAGCGTGCTAAGTGCCAAAACAGCCTTCTGCGCGTTGGCTGTAACCATTTCTATATGGGCGGCCATTCTGCAGTTCCGCTCAAAGGCTACCCCCCAGTACTTAA